>NC_056729.1:1737529101-1737829101 GCF_019279795.1 Protopterus annectens | reverse complement strand
TTTCCTACCTGACTCTGGTGACACCCCTTCTTCTGGCCCAACACCTCAAGGTGGCAAGTGATAACAGATTTTATTCTAGGTGACACTTTAGTTTTAAAGGGCAATAGCACAACAACAAACACGTTATTTCAACAGTGCACCAGTTAGCAAAAAGGCAGAGTGAAATATGCATGTAATGAAACCATACATTTACCCCCTTCCCCTGAACTCAACAGAAAAGATCTTGACAGTCAAACATGCACAGTAAGGCAATATCAATGAGTAGTAAAGCTTTTATAATGCAGCAATACAAACAAAGAAAAAAATGCAATGTCATTGAGGGGAAAACAGGGTTATAATACAACAGTACAGATATGAAAAAGATGCAGTGTCATTGAGCAGTAAAGATTCTTGAAGGCAGCAATACTAACACAAAAGAAATGCAATGTCACTGATCAATATTTATAATTTAACAATACAAATATGAGAAAATGCAATGTCATTTATTTATAATGCAACAATACAAATATGAGAAAATGCAATGTCATTTAGCAATAAAGTGTCTTTAAGGCAACAGTACTTACACCCTCTATCCCCTAGATCAATCTAAACAGACCAACTATGGGACACTTTATTGTACCCTGTGCACTGGCCTGTGACTACTTACAGTCCTATTGCCGGCATGATGGGGCCCAAGGTTGGAGCTCATATGGATCCTAGCTATTTGTAATCCAGAAAGTGCTTGGGGTGGAATCCACAATCTTATAAAAGTATAAATAATGACGGTCAAAAGCCTCTCACCACTCCATCGAGAATATCCTAGTGACCAGGCACCACAGTTCCTCTGATGAGAAAAATGGAAAATCACCCGCCAGAACTCTGGTAGTCATCTATGGCATCTTTGCACTAGGCCTAAGGGAACTCCTATTCTTGCTGAATCATATGCAGGCGTGGCACTACTGGTTTCAGAACTTCTATCCTGAATCCACAAAATACCATCATTCAGGATTTCAGCAAGAGACAGACACAAACAGCTGCCCCACTTCTCTGTCCCAAAATACTAGAAGGAAAAAATCTAGTCATGCTGCAAGGCCCTTTTCCCTTCAGCTAGTCTTTCACTCTTCCCTCCTTCAGCTAGTGTTCCAGTCTTCTCTCTTTCACTTTCAAAATTGTCTTTTATATTCCACCTTGTGGTATAATGGAAAATTGCAGTCTATTACTTCTACAATAAAATATAGTGGGAGCTACAGCTTTAACACATGGATACAGCTGGGTAAGGCTGTAACACATGGATACAGCTGAGTAAGGTTGTAGTTGTAACACATGGATACAGCTGGGTAAGGTTGTAACACATGGATACAGCTGGGTAAGGTTGTAACACACGGATACAGCTGGGTAAGGCTGTAACATGTGGATACAGCTGGGCAACTTGTGTATCTTTTAATATAAAACAAAGGACAGACAATAGTAAGTGCTTTCATCTCTTGTACTGTGACTTCATCTGATCTACTAGATTAAGAATTATCCAGGGATCTTGTACAACACACCAGTCCACTTCTTTTCTCCTTCTTAGCTTTTTCATCCAACAACATGGCTTTACTGCTGCAGCCATTGTATTAATGCCAGTACCATTTTCCTCAGACTGATAGAAATTTCTCTTTAAGCGCCTGGTTTCCACATTTGCTTTTCCATCTGGGACTCAAACGGGATGACCTTTTTTGAAACTGAACTGTATCAGCTGAACGTAACTGAATAAGCAGTGTCTATTTACTGAAGTATTTTGTTGTAAACTTATGGGCAAAGTCTGTGTCTTAATCTGAAATGGAAGTGGAACCTCATGGGACACATACAAATGACCACTTATGGACATACAGTGTTTCAGATACATGGCTTCAGAAATATCATGATTTTTTACTTTTAAGTCTTTATGGGAAAATTCAGGCCAATGAAAACAAACTCAACTGTCAGCACCATGCATATTTTGCCATTTTTAGTGACCTCATCAGTACAGCATATGGGGATTGTGTCAATACTTTAGAAACACAGAGATTAAAAATATGCCTGCTGTCTATCAAACATCCTAAGTAACATCAAAATCAAAGGGCAAAATGGTTGCACAGACTAACAATTCAGTAAAAACTGAAAAGAGAAACTCAGCCAAACTAGAGTTTTTACTGTGTAATACCTTAAACCTCTTGTAGTGGAGGCTCATGTGATATATGCAAATTACCTTGTAAGGAAGTACAGCATATCAACAACATGGCTTTTGAGTGCCCATGACTTTTTAATTTTTGATTTTGTTTATGAGTACATTTAGGGCAGTAAATCCAAATACCACTAACCTCTTTAGTGACTTCATCAGTAGAGCATAAATGTACTGCTTGGCTATACTTTAGAATCACAGACCTTAAAAGTATGCCTGATGTCCATAAACATTAAAGTGCCTGTAAAATATTTTAATTAACATCCAACCCAAAGGGTAAAAAGGTCACACAGAAAAAAAAACATTTAGGGTTATTTGCATGTATCCCATTGAGGTTTAAGCTATTACACAGTGCAAACCTCTTGTCTGCATTTTTCTTTGCAGTTTTTACTGAATGCTTTGTCTGCGCTTCCTTTTTACCCATATATATTAATTTCTCTGCAGGTAGGACTAGGTGTGATTCGTGTATGCGTTGGCCTCTTTACCCATAACTGTAGAGAAGCATTGATTTGTACATGATTATGAGGTGATGTGCTGACAAGAAGCTCCTATTAGCAGGAGTTCTGCTTTTGTTTTTTTATTGTGGCATGTGCCATTGACTTCAGTCCATTTTTCTCACCTTTATGGTCTCAGTCCAATAGTTTCCTCTCCTGGTTGAGCCACAGTGTAACCCACACTGAGGCAGTTTCTATACCTAAGCATGGGTCTTTCTCCCATATGCAGACTTAAATGTGTACAAGACATACCAAGGTAACAACAGCAAGACAAGGCAGGTGAGGAGCATCACTTTGAAGCCTGGGGTGTTTTCTTATGCCCTAATTCACCCACCCAATTTGCTGACAATTGTCAAGCTGGGAAGGCAATGACGAGTCACTCAACTATGTGTTCCACCTCTGGAACTATAGGGCGTTCTACTATCCAAAACCCTTTATTAAAAATAAAAATAAAAATGATTAGCGCTTTTGTCCAAACTGTATGAACTTCTTCCAATGTTTCCCTTGTAACACCCCATTGTTTAAATACACCAATGAATGACCAATTATCATCAAAACTGGTTAATTAATTAATTAATTAATTAATTAATTACCATGCTGCCAACCTTCATAATTAGTGCATCTATTAATTTCATTTCGGTCAAAAAATAAACTAAAGCATTCCTATACACATTTTAAAATCTTTTACAAGACACTTAAAAAACTTAGAAAGTTTTCCTTTTTTCAATAATAGGACATCAAGTCTTATAATAACATGTTAAAACCAAATTTTAAATTACACTAATAAATATGTGGAAGACCAATCCAAAAATGTAAAAAAAATAAAATAAAATAAGTGAATAACTCCTCTAATTTACTATCTGTCCAAGGCTTTTAGTCTAAGCAGCCAGTAAATTGAAGTATATTCATTCAAGCCTGGCCATGCTGAAGCATTCAGTTTTAATTGCCATAATAATTCTTTCTTCTCTAGGTAGAGACCAATAGGGCCTCTCCTTGGATTCACTTGGATTTTGTCTATCACCATATATTTAAAAATATGGTCAGAACATTCCATAATGTGCTTGGCCAGGGCATTAGTATCCTTCCTTTTCCTAATACTGTATTCATGCTCATATATTCTGTCCCTGAATCTACGCTCTGTTTTACCGACGTAGAAGCAGGGACAAATTTAGCATGAAGCAAGATATACTACATACCTAGAGTCACAGTTATATTTCGCAGACAAATAATATTTTCTATCATTTACTAAAAAGCTATCGCCAATTGCTATTTTACTGCAGAAATGACATCTTCCACATTTTGTCATTAATTTCTTCAAAGGCTTCCTATGTTCTTTATTAATTGCTTCCAATATATTTTTAAAATTAAAACATTTTCTAAAAACTAGATGTGTTTTTCCCCCACTTTTATTCTTATATTGTTGTCATTCATAAAATTTGACCAGTTTTTGTTAAGAATCCATCTGACCCATCTATGGTCACTACTAAAAGTTGTAATAAATGCCATAGAATATATAGACTGTTCATTACTGCTATTTAATTCATTGTCAGTGCCTTTATAGCCTACTAAAATCAGCGGTAAAATTGGTATAAAAATACCAATTTCCTGCTTATATTTTACCTCAGAAATTAACTCTTCTAGCAATTTCGGGGGGGTATGCCCTTTTTTATGAACATTTGATTTAAATAACAACATTCTGATAAAAAATCCTCTTCCCGTATTATTATCTTTGCAAGCTTCATTAACAGCCCCCTCACCACTGATCTAGGTTGGTTTACGATATATGTTGGAGATACACTTTTTATTTACAGTGTTCTTACTGAATACGATATCAAGATATGCTATCTGTTCCATACTATAATTGTGCAAAAATCTCAAAACATTGGTTGCCCCATTGATATATTCAAGAAAGGTGTGTAATTCTGCTTCCGTTCCCTTCCAGATGATACAAATATCATCCGGATACCAGGTATATAGCCCTAGCTTCCAGCAGTATTCTCCCATCAATACATATTTGTGCTCCCAATAAGCCATAACAATATTTGCAAATACTGCCCTACATGGCGACCCCATTGCTACCCCATTTTTTTGAAAAAAATACTTGCCTCCAAAAAAGATGCAATTGTTATTCAGGACTAACTCAAACAAGGTCTCATATAAACTCAATTTTTGATGATTAAGTCCTTTTGTGTGTAAAAATTCAATTACCCACTGTACCCTCACATCCTGAGGTATTACGGTGTACAGATCCTTTACATCAATTATCATTAGCAAATCATTATCATTATATTCCTGAGTTTTCATGATTCCTAAAAAATCCCATGAGTCCTGACAAATTTGCTTCTCTTGCGCCACAAATTTCTTCAAATCATGGTCTAGAAATTTAGTACTCCATGCAGTTATTGAATTTCTCCCATCCACAATGGGACACATAGGGGGATTATTAATATTTTTATGTAAAGTTGGAACACCAAACATGGTGGGGGTTCTAGGTGAAAGCATATTAAAATAATTATACTGATCCAGTGTAATTCTTCCTTCAATAAGCATATTCTGTAACTGGCCAGCGATCCCATTCATAACCTTATTCATCTCATTAATTGAAGTTTCCTCATATGCTTCACTACACAATATTTCCTACATTTTATTATTATAGTCAAACATATCTATGCCTACTAACCCTCCTCCCTTGTCCAGTTTCATTGTTCTAATTCTTTGCGAACTGAGGAATTTAATTAAATTACTTTCATCTTTGGTCAAATTGTCAACCATTTTACTATTAAATGTGTTGCTAACATTCCTAAAATCAATTTCACAAACCTTTTCAAAAAAATTGTAGTGCTGGGTGCAACAGGGGATTACAAATGCAAGATACTTTTAAAAAGAAATTTAATTAAATTCCTCAGTTCGCATGGCTAGGCTTGTAAGGGCCCTAGTGGTCATCAGGCCAGATTACACTTAGTTATACCATATTAAACATCCACTTGCATTTCTAAATGCTGTATGCACTGATTACTTTATATGTGAGTCCAAGTCAGACTGCCAACCAGTCACGAGTGGAGTCCACAGGGTTCGGTCCTGAGTCCTCACCTGTATGGTAACCTTCTCTGAAGTCCAGGCCAACATGAAGGGACTCTAGCTGACCAAGTTGGCAGACAATTGCAAGTTGGGAATTATTACTAACTCCTCAAGTGTGATGTTGGCATCCTACAGAAAGGCCTCACTGAGACTAACAACTGGTGTCAGAACCATGGCCTTAAGCTCAATGCCAAAAAATGTACCATCATCCCCTTTGGGAAAAACCCAGTTCCCATGACATATCACATTGATGGTAGTCCACTAAACACAGATGGCTTTATAAGAAATTTGGGAACACAAGTTGACAGCAACCTCTCTTTTGAGCACCACATTCCCACTGTGGTCAGAAAGTCCCTCTATGTGGCACATCTCATTATTAAGGGTTTTACATCCAGGAAGAAAGAGGTCATTGTCTCCCTCTACTCTTCCCTCATTAGGTCAATCATCGAGTACAATGCCTCATTTGGAATGTACCTAACTAGACACCTGAAACAACTGGAGAGGCCGCAAAAGTACCTCACAAAGAGGATCCTAGGCCTTAAACAATTGTCCTATATGGACAGACTCAAAAATCTCCAACTATTCTCTGTCTACTTAAAGGCAATCTCTGCTTGACTTACAAAGCCATGTCTGACCCAGCTCTGTTAGAAATACTACACCTAAAGAAATCATAATCCCTCCACACCACATGCTCTAGAGACCTCAACCTCATTATCACAATCAACAGAACGTGCTGTAGGGACAGGTTCATAACCCAGAGACTGCCCATGCTATGGAATAGACTTCCCATTCATGTCAAACAGAGCACCTCTCTGGCTTTCTTCAAGAGAAATCTTGATGAGTGGATGGGAAATAAAAAATTCACCTCGGGGATCAGTCCAGTGGCTGTACTCAACAGAGGCACTGGGAACTAAGGTCGGGTGGCATGATGCTAGGGTAATCCTATGGGCTAGGCTTTTAAAGGCTCCAGGGCCATTAGCCTAGTACACACCTATGAACCTATTTGGGAAGAGAATACAGGCTAAACGAAAACCTACTTTTCTTGTGATGAATGGGTCTATCTTATCCATGTTACCAAAGTAAACTTCAAGTAATGTGACCATATAAGTATAATTTTGTATATAAGTACGTTCAACATCCTAAAAGTCAATAGAAGGTGGCATTACACATGGGACATAGGGAATTATTCCTCTAAAAATATGTTTATTATCTCCCTAATATGATAAATATCTATTTATTTATTTGTTTACTACTTAAAAGATGCCCATATTAACTCCTTAGGAACTTTGAACCACTTCTCAGTCACTTACTTAGAAAGATGTAACCAGCTGTCTCAAGACATGAAATCTGGTTTTACAATTATTTTTGTGGACCATGTTCATAGGTTCATAGGTTCATAGGTTCATACTAGGCTATCTGCCCGAGGGCATTTACAAGCCTAGCCCATCGTTTTGTGGCTTACGCCACCCCTTCAGTATGGGGAACTATACCCATTATTTTGCTGTGCCTCTGTCGAGCAGTGACACTGAGGTAATCCCTGGGGTATATCTGCGATCTCCCATCCATTGGTCAAGATTTCTCTTGAACAAGGCCAGCGAGGTGCTCTGCCTCACATATACCGGGATTTTGTTCCACAGCATAGGGAGTCTTTGGGTGATGAATCTATCCCTCCAGCACGTCCTATTAATGAATGTTTTGCCTTTTGTAAACAGTTCATATTATTGTATCATAACTGATTTTGTTTTTGTCACACTATTTAGTCCCCCTGTCTGCAAACATCACTGCACTGCAAATGTTTCCACCCATTCATTCTCTGTAATGGGTGAGAGCTTACACCAGTTCAGTTCCAGTATGGGACCAGAATTTCACTGTTCTCATGTCATCCTCATTATCATCATCTTTGTGTCTATCAGACAGGTTTCCTGTAAGCCCTAGGTGCTCTCCATATATGCCCGCTGTAGTGTCCAAAGGGTGGGTGTGTAAAGGGCATGAGGAATAGTGTTACCTGCTTCCAATAATGATATGACCTCCCCAAAACACACACACACAACACAGACACACACACACACACACACACACACACACACACACACACACGTGCACACGCACGTGCACACACACGCACACACACGCACACACACATACGCACACACACGCACACACATGCACGCATACACACACACGCACGCATGTGCACACACACTCACACACACACACACACACACACACACACACACACACACACACACACACACACACACACACACACACACACACACACACACACAAAAGACACCATGCCTCTTCATAAGAAAAAGCTCTCTGTCATGCCTCCAGTTTTCACATTTATATGCACACCACTCTCATGTTGTTATGTATCCCAGGAATAAAATCTTTCAGTATCTCATTTGGAAACATTTTGTATACAAATTCTTTGCTTTGTATCTTTGTGTGACATTGTGATCTCCTAAGCCAGGCTCTGCCTGTGATTGGTGCATTGAGAACAGTGTACTAAGTGAGGAAACCTATTCAAATGCATAATTAAATAAATAATATACACTATCATTTAATGTAATGCCACTTTCCTCAGTCTGAAAAACTACACAGATAACTTTTATGGAGAATGACCTAAGATTGCTAATTGAATAAAACACACAGGCTGTAAAATGAAACCTAAGATAATCTATTAGAGGAACTGACACTTTTTTTCAGTTCACTGATATATTTCTACTAGAGGAACTGACACTTTTTTTTCAGTTCACTAATGTATTTACATTCCAGATGGGTGATGTCTGGCATTTGCTCATAAGATTGCATCTTCTCCTCTTGTTTAAAAGTCTGTGTTTGCAGCACATAATGTCTGCAAACACTAGCCTAGGTCACCCATTAAGTAAATATCCACATCAAAACGAAGAAGAGACACATCGTATAACAACAGCAAATACTTTTAAGCAAATCGTCTATTAGCTCTGCACTTTATTCTAACTTTCTCACACAACAAGATGTATTTAAAGGTAAATATGCCCTTTAGTTCTTCTGCTTGGGGTAAACAGTATATTCCTTTTCTTAGGGATTTTATATGGGCTGAGTTATTGGAAAATGTTATTCATTTATTTATTTGCTAACCAGGATAGAACACTGCTCCATATGGGCTACATGGACTTTTTTTTAGACTCCATCTGGGATCACTGTCTGGTTATGTGACTTACAAATAACATTAAAAGGAATAAAACCGAACTCATTATCAGCTTGTAGCAGTTATCATCTGTGCTAAATACTGGACAAAGGTAACAGGTGCTGATGTTAGTGTTTGCTTGAACCAGACACCCTTGGGAACATGGGATGAACTTGACTAGGCTTGTAAGGGCCGTGAGGCCATTAGTGTAATAACCTATGATTGTATGACCCTATGATCTTATGAAACCAATCTTTTATGGGGTTCCCAAACATCATGCACAGCACAGTACAGGTGCTTTACATACTAGGGTTTTGAAGGTTGATCACATAATATTTCTGCATGCATTCAATCAGAAAGCAAGGAACAAAAGAAATAAATTAGAGATTTAGTATTCTTCCATGACATTAAGTATGCTGCAAAGAAAACAAGTAAACATTTGGCCTTGACAAATATGCAAAAATGTGTAAAAACATTTATATCAGGAAAACAGAAGCATAAGGAAATATCAAATAGGGTGATGAATGGGATGTAAAAGAACAAAGGGGTAGGAGGTTAGAATAACCTTACAGTCACAAGGTGCAAGGTTTGATTCTTACATGGCATAATTGGCTAAGCTTAAAATGACTCCCAAGGGCAGTAAGCCTAGTACTAATTAATGAACCTATAAACAAGAGAAAGTATACTGCAAATGAAATGTGGAAAGTTTTGAAAGAGAAATTGTTTGATTGGAAAAAATCAAAAAAAATGTTTAACATCAAGATATAGGCATATAAAGTCAGGGGATATAGTTCCATAAGAACAAGCTATTTGATTAATGTGAGAGACAAAAACAATAAGAAATATTAGAGATGTCGAACTACAACTTTGAAAACTGACACAAACAAGCTGGACAAACAGATTAAGCATAGTGTGAGACAAGATCAAGAAAAAAATGAAGAAAAGTTATATAAAGATATTGAGCACAATAGGAAACCTTTTTATACATACATAAGATGTGAAAGGAGTAAAGATACACAAACTGATAAACTGTGTGCAGATTCACACATTATAGATATATTTAAGAAATCTTATGCAAAACAGTTTGGCTCCACAAAAGGGGTGATAAGTTGTCCTAGTGACATCCAGGTAACCCCAGATACTGGAATCAAATTAGATTATACTGAAAAAGAACTGTGCAAACTGGATCCAAACAAAGCACAGGGAGGAGATGGAATTAGTAACAATGACCTGAGAACACCAGCAAAAACTTACACTACCATTATATCTATTATTCACTAGGTCATTTAAATATGGGGAGATTCCTCAAGATTGGAGACATGTGCTTATTAAACCTGTCTTTAAGGGAAAGGGGAGTAGGACAAACCCAGAGTCATATAGACCCTTAAGTCTACTTTCATGTTGTGGAAAAATAATGGAAAAGGTAATATTGGATAAGTTATTGTCAGAATTGGATAGTTTGGGACCTGAATCCATATATCAGCATGCATATGTTGAAAATAGATCTATTACCACCTGTAACATGATGTTCTATAACAATATAACAACTATGTATGAAATATTGTGCTGTGATGCACTTTATATAGATTTAACTTCAGCATTTGACAGGGTCATGCACAAAACACTGATCAATAAATTAGTACCACTAGATATTGATGTGCTCTTGATAAGATGAATAGCTGCATGGCTTACAAATAGGACATGGCAAGTGTCATACAGCAACTGGACAGGTGAAATCCTTGGTTACAGTTAGGGTGTCCCACAGGGCTGTGTCCTAGGCCCTTACTTGTTTAGATTGTATCTTTTAGACCTTTTTCATCTGAGATGTTCTACAGTCTATATGCAGATGATCTGAAATTGGGTAATCTGATTACATGTGTTACAGATAAGGCATGTCTGCAAAATAACTTAACTAAATTGACGATTTGGACACAGGAGAATAATATGCTGATAAATACATCAAAAACTAAGCATATTAGATCTGGGAGAAATAAATTAAAAGGTGAATATTTCATACAGCACACAGTGATTGAAACTGTAGACTCATTTAAGGACCTGGGTATATGGGTAGATTCAGCTATGAGTTTTTCTAATCATATCAACCAATTGGTTAACGATAGTTATAGAACTATAGGTTGTATAAAATGATTTATAAAGTCTAAGAAATCAGAAATGATGGAAGTCATTGTTTGTTAGTTACATTAGACCCAAACTTCAGTATGGAATAACAACATGGAAACTCTATAAGAAAACAAGCATGAGTAAACCGGAAAGAGTACAGTGGAAATATACCAAGGGCATCCATGGATGTGAAAATTTAAGTTATTATGAAAGACTAAAATATCTGACCTTGTACAGTGTTTCTTACAAATATCGAAGAGGAGAAGTTATTCAGGTATATAGGGCATTTAGAGACAACTACCTCTGGGAATGTTTGAGGATATCAAAAAGTTCTAGAGAATCATCAGACAAACTATGTAGAAGATTCCATAGGGATGAGAAGTGTACTAATTGGTTCTCTGACAGAGTAGCTGATACATAGGTTCATAGGTTCATAGGGTGGTACTGTGCTATCTGCCCGAAGGCATATATTAGCCCAGCCACGTTGTGCGATATTCACCGCCCCTTTAGTAGTTCCCTAGACCCTTGTACTAGCAGCTAGTACCCTTGGCCCCTATCTAGTAGTGCTGTTGGTGTGATCCCCGGTGTGAACTTTCTGTTACCCATCCACTCATAAAGGTTCCTCTTGAAGAGTGATAGCAAGGGGCTCTGTCTTATGTACTTCCATAGTAAGGGAAGTCTCTGCGAAGGGAATCTATCCCTCCAGCATGTTCTATTCATTGTTGTGTTGAGGTTTATATCCCTAGAGCGTGTAGCTTGAGTAGATTTGGTTTTGCTAAGATGGAGCATGTTCAACAATTCTGGGTTGGACATGGCTCTGTACGTTAGACAGAGATCGCCTCTGAGAAAGCGGTATGCAACAGAGAACAGTCTTAACTTTTTCAATCGTGCTGCATAGGGCAACTGTTTGAGGCCAGTAATCCTCTTGGTTAGGTACCTTTGTGGTCTCTCCAGCTGCTGGAGATGTCTACCCAGGTACATTCCAATTGGTGCATTGAATGCAATAATGGGTCTGATGAGGGAAGAGTAGAGGGACACCATTACATCCTTAGATCTTAATGCAAACCCTTTCGTGATCAGATGGGTCACATAGGTTCATAATTATCCCTTGTGAGACTCAAACCCTGCACCTTGTGTTTTCCCAACCAAGAAGATAGAAGGATTTTCTAACCACTTTGGCAACATGGTTATCAAAGGAAAGCTGACTATCTACTTGGGTCCCTAGATCCCTTATTTCTTCTTCAGATTTCAGGGGCTTACCTCCTATGTTGTAGTTTGCGGGTACTCTGTTTTTTCCAAAGGGGATTACTACGCATTTTTTTGCATTTCGCTTGAGATCATGGCTTTGACACCATGCATCAGTCTCATTTAGGCCCTTCTGGAGGATCTCCATGTCGGCTGGAGACTATTATAGCACTCAGTTTGCAGTCGTCCACAAACTTAGTCATCCACAGCCCTTCCGTGCTTGCCTGTACTTCTGAGAAGTATATGCCAAACAGGAGGGGGCCCCAGGACAGAGGCCTGAGGCACACCACTCATTTCTGGTCTGGATTCGGACATAGATCCCGCTACATGGAACAGACTACCAAATTACATTAAAGTAAATAGCAGTCCAGATATTTTAACATCCTGGACACTTATTATGGGAACAAGTGTTTTGGTATATTGGCAAGCTAGAAGGGCATTAATCCCCATGCTTGAAATAGCAGTAGTATGTATCAGAGGATAGATAAAAGAGCAACCTTAAAGTATAAACACAATAGGGGCAGAGTTTAATAAGGATTACATTAGAAGATTAAAGTGAATACTAAAAACTGCATTGACATCTTGGAATAAAGTTCAAGCTATACATTCATTTTCTTTTCTTATTTAAGTTTACAGCTTTGGTTTGATTGACAGGCCCCAAAAAGTGTTGAGTCATTTGGACAAGAAAACAAAAAAAAAACTGCTTTATGCTTATCACAGTATATATATATATATATATATATATATATATATATATATATATATATATATATATATATATATATATATATATATATATATATATATATATATATATATATATTTACTATTAATACTGCAAAAGGCAAAATATTTGCCATTCACAATACCCAAATAAAGCACTGAATCCAGAATCTTGACTCCTATACAATGTCGACTGAAACGATTGACACATTTGAGTTGACATTGTCACTGAAAACATCATGTGATATCCATATAGGAGCTGGTGTAAATTAAACTCCTGTATAACATATCATGTTTTTGCTCTCCCCATACCCCCTGCTAATAATAAATTCCAACTCTGAGATCACACTACAGTGGGGAAATGAATGAATTTTCAGTCTCCACTGTACTGCGATCTCCATACAGTTTGTCGAACACACTTATGCGAATGCACTACTGCATTTGCATAAGTGTGTTCAACAAACCCATACACTTGACATTGTTCAAATGACAATCTGATTTTCGGCAGCATACATGCCGAAAGCTTGCCGTTCGCACAATTTATAGTAAACTATATATATATATAAATATATATATATATATATATATATATATATATATATATATATATATATATATATATATATATATATATAAATATATATATATATATATATATATATATATATATATATATATATAGATAGATATATAAACCAACAAACAAAAACAATGTATGGCAAGATTATATAGCCAACATTCTGAAGGAGATATGGACTTCATTGAAATTGACTACATGCATAGATATGTAATCATGGGACTGCACACATATTTGTTGACATCGTCAGATCTAAAGACAGGAAAATCCTAAATCGTGAAGAAAACATGTCTTAGAGGACATTGTAACTAATAATAACAGAATTACTTTAGAAAGAAGTAGTATTGGAAATAGGTTAATTGGATCACAGGATATACAAGGCAATTTTGACCAGGGGCCATGCACACCTTGCCAACACCCACTCTCAGGCTCTACCAACTTTTGCAGTGAAATACATCCCAAGTTGATTTTAAGGGCATCCATCCAGCTGTCTAAGCTATGTTTCAAGGATGCCAAAGAAATCTTGTTGCTTAACATGCAGAGGAAGTCTTTTCCTGAACAAGGGGGAGATTTTAATTCTTTGGTGAAGGACAACATTTTTACATGTGAGCCTGGAATTGATTGCCAAGTTTGGTTTATCAAGGAAAAGGAGGTTGGGAATGAATAAATCCTTAAGGGCACGATAATCTTGGCACAGGTTTCCCCTACAGGAGTTTTTATGGCACTCTCTAAAAAGAAAGGACTCAAGTCTCTCCTGATAGCTAAGATATATGAGACCAGAGACCCTTTTTGTGAGGAACCTCTGCAGTTTTTTCAAGCTTTGTAATGTGGTTGGCAAGGTACATGTAGAAAGCTGTATTATATTCTGTAACAGGTCTGAACAGGGCAGAATATAGGGAACAATGACTTCCTTAGTTTTAGAAGAAATGTCTTTGACAAGAAGCTGAGAAATGTAGAAGTATTTCCTAACCACAATTGCCACATAGTGGTCAAAGGGAAGACAGTTGTCAACCCAAGTGACCAGGTATCCAATCACTGATGTGTACGCTAAAAGGATGCTTTTCGGTGCTTTTCAAGGGGACGGTTCTATATTACTTGACATTTAATTTCAGCCGTTTCTAACCATCACAAATAGACTTTAGTTAATTTTTTTAGGAGGGTGTATGTGTCCAAAGTTGATTTGACAACCACACCCAACTTTCCATCAGTAAACTTTTAGATGCCAAACACGAAAGAGTCCATTTAAGACCTGTGAGGGACACCACAGGGTCACCTTTTCTCTGTCTGAAGAGTTGGCACCCACATGGATGATTTGCATTCTATCCTTAAGCCAGCTGGCTGTCTATCTTACAATGTAAGGACTTACACTCAAGGTCTTCAATTTATAAACAAATCTTGCATGTGGTATGGTATTAAATGCCTTGGCTAGATCTAGGTAGGCAGTATAGATGATATGACCACTGTCAACTACCTGAGTAACCTTTTCAAAGAAGCTGACATGATTCAGTAGGCAGGACCTTCCCTTTACAAAGCCATATAGCAGTAGTTTGAGCTTAGTCAGATTTTTGATGTCATAATTTATAATATCTGTGATTATGCACTCCGTGGCTTTACAGATAAGACTTGTATGGCTGATAATCTTTAACTATCGGGGTCTGTGATTAATCAGACCTTACAGAGAGTTATTAATACAAGAAGTTCACCAAGATTCTGGGGCATAACTTGTAGCATGGTTTAAGCAGGGGGGTCAGTAGGGTAAATTTAAGGATGTATATTAATCAACTCAGTAAGTCAAGCCCATGGAGGAAGTGTACTTTAACAATGTGTTCCTTCGTGCTACCAAGGGGAGGGGTGACTTGGTGATGGTTTTACATGGAATGGTAGTTTCAGGGGAGGATATTTTCTCCAAACATGCTAGCCAATATCCTTTCAATGTCTTTGGGGTTTGAATGGGAGGTTCTATTATGGAAAATTTGGGGGAAATATTGAGACTTATGTCTTACTGTTTAGACATAACTGAAGGAAGGCTTGTAGTTATCTTTTACTTCAGTTGCTGGTCTTAAAATTTGTGTGATGCTTTGCTGGCCTTTATAGTTGTCGGCAGTTTATTAGTGAGATCATTAATATAATTTTGCTGTTGTAGAATTCTGATCCTATGAAGTATTTTAAAGAGTTTATTTTTCTAATAAAGTTTCTTATAATCGGCAGACCGCCAGCGCATTTATTTTGAATTTCCACTATATTTGGTTTTGGGACTGCGAGATTAATACAATTATCTAAATGGGCATACAAATCATTAGTGTAACTGGATTTTGACATTGGCAAATTTAGAGGTGTCATCATACAGTTGTATGAAGTTTGCTTTTCTGATGTCTCTATTAGTTACAAAAGAAGTGGAAGTTCTGCAAGTGAAAGTAACCAGAATATGATCAGATTTTATTAACAAAGGACCGACCTTGGGAGCGGAGCAGGCACAGGCTACATTTGGGAATAGCAAGTCAAGAGTATTTTATGCCCCTGATCAATCTGAGGACAATCTGATCCAGTCATGTTTGTTTACCCAGTTCAAGAATCCCAATATTGGAAGTGTAGGTGTTCCAATCAATGGAAGGATAGTTGAAGTCACCAAGTATTATAGATACTTTGCTAATATGGATATCCTCTAAGAATGCTAGGAAAGCAGAAGTAGGTAAAAATCTGGAGACAGCAATATTAAAAAATATGAGCAGGAGAAAGAAAAATGGAAGCCTGCAATTACAGTGACAGGTATAATGAACTACTGAAGGAACTATAGGCTGATAAAAATTTGATGCTTGAATGGATAAGGCCTGGTGAGTGTAAGCCAAAGAATGAGAGGTTAGAAAGGGCAGCTCAAGATAGCTGACTATGTAAATGTTGGTTTACAAAGGCTCTGCAAAACATGCGTAGATATAGACAAAAGTAGCTTCTGTAGTACACAGCTACAAACAGCTGCACATCATGTTGCTGGTTGTGATATTCTCATGGCTGAAGGTCTGTATATTAAAAAATACAAATGTGGCTGTTGCATTGGGGAATGTGCAAACACTACAACATACCGATAGCTGAGAAGCACTGAAACATGAACCACAAATAATTTGTGAAAATGAAGAAAAGCTGGTCACATTAGGATCATTCATGACCAACAGTTAAGTAATTACAAGTAAGAAAACTATGGGAAGGACGGGAGCCATGTTGTGTGGGGGATAGGAGTTCTTCCTGCAGAAGATAGTTTATCAATTGTTTTTGAATAATTTTTCAAATATTTTAGATAGGGGGTACAATTTGTTATTGGTCTAATGGCAGTGATGTCTGTTGAATTTCCTCCTTTGTGTAGAGGGATTATTGTGTATTTTTTTCTAGAGAGCGGGAATATTTTAAGGTACTTACTTGGAAGATCATTAGCTGAAGTACCGCATATTTAGAGTTTAGTTAAGAGTAGTTTTCTGTGGGATGTGGGCACAGGTTTGAAGGTGAAAGTGGATGTAGTGATGTGTGGTTGCTGGACAGGGTTGGGATTAGATGTTGGAGAATCCTTGGTTAGAGACACTATACTGTCTTTGAAATAAGAGTTGAATTCTACTGCGGTCTCAATTAGAGAGTTATTGGGAAGGTTCTAGAGTTGAATTTTTGGCCAGGATGTATGATTTCTTTAATGGCTTACCAGACTTTTCTAGGGTTATGTTCACTATTGTTCTGAAAGTTGTTATTGTACAATTTTTGTCTCAATTTATTTGCTTTTTAATATGGTTACAAAGCATTCTGAAGTTTTTGAGATACTATAGTGTTTTATATTTTTCTTATTCCTTCCATGAGTTTTCTCTATCCTACATTAGTATTCTGTTCATTTTGGATAACCAAATGCTCTTTCTTCTAGTAAACAAAAGGCTATTTAGGATATTTTGGAAAGTTTTATATTGAATTCATTTATAGCATCATCTGGAGGGATTTTATAAGATGTTCCATGTAATAGCTGGTAGCGTATTAATGAATATTAGACAGGCTGTGTGTCATTTTATAAACATGTTGTTTAAGTGGATTTGTGAGATGTTTGATTGTATAGATTGGGAGATGGTCAGAGTCTGACACTGTACCTGAGGTGCTGAATTTGCTAGGGTATAATACTAGGATCCAGTCTAATAGGGAATTTGATGTCTTGCTGTAATGTGTGGGGCTATTAATTAGTTGTGTGAACCCATATACATTCATGCTAGATATAGGGGAGTTAGAGGTTATGTCCAACCAACCGATAATGACATTACTTAGTAGTATTTTTTATGAGACATTATTAATGATATCTTCCAATGTAGTTGTATTGTCACCAAGATGGATGTAAAAGACAGTAACATATATTTGTTCATATTTGTTTATTTTCAGGAAGCTCTGTTGAACTGAATTTTTGTTTTTTGGCTTGTTATATGAGGAAAAGTGGTATTTGTTGAGAAATAGTAGAACAGTACCACCACCCTTCCTATGTATATGGTCATTGCAGATGATATTATAGATAGGGGTGTCATTTTGGAGTTATTTGTGTTGGGTTAAGCTAAGTTTTAGTTACGCCGAGAATATCAGGCTTGTGTTGAGTAATCCAAGCATGTGGTTTTATTTCTTATGCTCCTAATATTTATGGCAGCAAAAGTTAGATTACCAGGGTGTGGGGATAGACCATTGTGGGGTTACAATTGTGTGTGGAAGGGAATTGGCTTGTTGAAGGTTGTAATAGGTGGGGCCAGAATTAGGGTAAATGTCCCCCACTAGGAGGACTTTAGTATATTGAGGTATTATTGATTTTTGTTTTTGTAGAGGATCCACCTAATTTTATTTTGAGTTGAGTTGAAGTGGAGTTAATCAGTCCATATTTGGATTAAAGGTGAAGGATGTCATTGAATAGGTCTGATGTGATGTGGACAGTGTAGGGAGGAAGTATGGATAAGTGGTTAGAACAGAGTTGGAGACATGCTGAGAGCTATTATAGAGTCATGACATGATGAGTGATGGCCCAGTAGGAATAGAAGAATAGAGGATAAGCTGAGGAGTAACGGGATTAAGCAAAGGGATCTGTATGTTATTGATGGCAGGTAGTGGGGAAGCAGGAATCAGGAAGGAAGCAATAAGTTGCAGGTCTGATTGATATTTAGGGATGATAAAATCTTAAAGCTGGTAGAAGGTAGGTAGGAAGGAAGTATTTTCTATGAAGGGGGAGAGTTAATTCATCTTGGTATCTTCTCTTATTTTTACAAAATAGAGGAGTTTAAAAGGCTAGAGTATGTGGGGGTAGTTGAGATAGGAAGTAGTGATGTTTTTTTGGGGGGGAGGTAGAAGATGAAATGTAGAATAATAGATTGGTATTGTTGGGGAGCAGTCTGAATATCAACAACTATTGAAATTTATCTTGCCTGTATGTATGCTAAAACAGTGTACAGACTGACTAATACATTATATCAGAAACTGTTTCATGTAGCAAAATTTTTAGTTTGACTTGCCTGTCTCATTGTATATGCTGTGCTGACTGAACTTTTACTGAAAATTAGTATTATATACTTTTAAACACCTGAAATGTGACGATTTTTCTCTCTAGGCCTCTGCTGAAATGGAATTATTCTTGCCCCTTTAGACTATCATGTGTTAACAATTGGAAATAAATAAATAAAAAGTAAAATGTATGGGCATAAATGAGTTGAAGTGGCACATGGGTGGGTGAGGGTATCCAATTTTTCATTGTAACGAGTAATGCTGACAAATGCATTAACTGCATTTTCTGATTTCAAGTCAGGCACTATACCTAACAAGGGAAGCACTTTGACCTTAGGTCCTTTTAAGCATTTTGTTTGCATTAAAAAATTGGCTGTAGTTTATTAAGCAACTTAGTCAAATCACTTGTTATGACAAAGAAATTAAATCGCTCAAAGGTCCTATTTTTGCCATATGTTAAGGGGGATGTACGCCAGAGTGGTGCAGCAATTTGCGTTGTCACCTCACAGCAAGAGGTTCTCCAGTTTGATTCTTGGTTGGGGTGCCTTCTGTGCAGAGTCTGCATGTCCTCCCTGCATTTGTGTGGGTTTCCTCAGGGTGCTCCGGTTTCCTCCCACATTACAAAGACATGCATCTGGAGTGTTTCTCCCCAGGTCTCCACTGAAAATTGACTTGTTACAAGTCAGACTTTCCCGGTAAACAAATGTTAAATAAATAAATGTAATTTGCTTATAAATTACAAAGCCTTTTGCAGCCTGATTCTGGCACTGCATTATTCATGGTAGGAAATTAAAGTGTAGCCTGCAAGTACTTGTAATAGATATTTCCAAATCAAGGAACAGTTATGTGACTTATACATGGCCATGTAACAATTTAATATTTATTTGATAGGTAGAAAGTAAGTAAGTATATATTGTTATAAAAAGGGAGTTGTACTATTCTTTTACAGTCAACAGTGCAGCCAACTCCTTCAACTGGTTTGGTGCAATGCTGTAGTGACCCTAGAAATGTTTAAAATTCAGCAGTATGCCATGATGTAGAGTTTATAATTTTTATTTTTCACAAAGTATGAAGCATTGTTTGGTCATGGGGCGGAACACAAGGGAAAAAACAAGAAAGCTCACCACACACACACACACACACACACACACACACACACACACACACGCTTGCGCACCTTGCGCACACACACACACACACACACACACACACACACACACACACACACACACACACGTGTGTGTGCCCGTGCACGCGCACACACTATGTAAAAATATGAATTACCCTCAACCCTGCCATTGTGCATTTATATTTAGCAATTATATTATCTAAAAAAAGGAAATATGTTACCTTTTATATAAAGCCATTCTACAAAACAAACTCTTTTGTTTGTTTACAGGGCGTTTATATTGTTTTAGAGTGGCAACAACTTTTAAGTTTGTCTACAAAGGGGTATATGGTTAGACATCTTATGGTCCCGGTTATTTCTTGCTTATTGGATTCCTATGTTCCTCTGTTCCTATGTACTTAAATGTTCTGCAATTTCACTGCTTATATTTAAGTTCAATACTAATGTTTTTCTCCCTTCTCTATGTAATTTTACCCACTATATTGGTGAAACTATTTCATGTATTGCATGTGTATATAACTCCGTCATACCTCTCAGCCACTTACATGAAGAAATCTGGACAAAGCTATAAATAATGTGGGGACAAAGGGCCAAAAATAGGGACAATTTTAAATACTGCTCTTGCAAACTTAAAAAGATGATAGAATAATAGGTTTTGCATTACCATAAATTATCTGATGGGTATGAGATCTGAATCTCGAATGTCTGTCATTATTTTTTTGAATTAAGTCCTCAATGATTTTCCAATGACTTGCCAGAAAACCACAATTTTTTGAGAAACAGACCAAAAATATGAGGCAAAAAGCTGGACATTCTGTAAAAATTTGTACATTTGAGAGGTATGACTTTGTGGGAGTAATTCAATAAACCCTACATGGAGGGATTCTCCATGTAGAAATAGTGTTGCAGCCTGAACATGCAATATGGCTGCTGTGTGATCCAGGAAACAGGGCTGGGGACGTGCACAAGCTTCCTGACACCGTGTGGACAAGGAGGTGTCCGCAAAATGCAAATCACCTCATATGCTGGTGAAAACCATGCAATGAGGTGATTTTGTGATTCAGGAAGCATAAAGACACCCATGTAGGTGCTGTGGAAGCATAAAAAATGTACTCGGTTACAAACCGTGTACAGGAGGATAACATTTTAAACGGGCTGTAACAGCCCAAACAAAAAGTTGTATATTGCTCAGTAGGCATGCCAATGGCAAAAACGATGGCCATTGAGTTAAAAAAGTAATGCAAGATATGAAAAATTTTACTTTTTTTAAATACACAAGTCATGTTTAAGCTTAGCGCAGCAACGTGCAAACATGCTATTTTGCAAAAAAATAAATAAATAAATAAGCTGCTAAGCTATAGTGAGCTCCACGGCATGTGTTTTAGCTGGTTAAAGAAAAGATAAATGTGCCTGTGTACAGTCAAGGGTCTAAACTTCTGAGCAATGTTTATACTAGTGTTGGAGGTTTGCACGGAGCGCTGCAAGGCTTAGCAGTAGAAGAAATTAAAAAATATATAAATAAAAAGAAATAGCCTGAGCAAGCCAATCAAGTATAATAGTGATAAGCCCTGTTCTACTGACAATGGCCCATTCAAACCCCTCAGTGATATACCTGGCAGGTGGAATGTATCGTAGTCAGTCAACCACAGAGGCTGCATCTGCAGCACACCAGTATAAAATATGCAAACACCCTTCAATCTGATTTTCCCCACATACTCTGCACCATTAAAGTACACACTTGGGAATGTTAACTGACAAAATGCTAGGGGCTGCCGCTCTGCTACATCTGTATGCGCTACAGGCTGAGGTCAGTGATGATGACGATGCTGATACTAGGCCCATACTGAAGAGGAGAAGAGTGTTCAGACCCAGGGTAACCTTTCAGGGGCTACATAAGCTGGATATAGTAGAGTGCTACAGGGTGGACAGGGACATACTACAGCAACTCACTGAGCTCTGCTGCCCTCACCTTAGACCCAGAGCCAACAGAGGGAAACCCATCCCAGTGGAAACAAAGGTATGTGTAGCCTTAAGAATACTAGCAACAGATACTTTCCAAAGACCTACTGGGGACATAGTTTCATAGTTTCATAGTATAGTACTAGGCTATCTTCCCTGGGGCATTTGTAAGCCTAGCCATAGTGATGTGGCTTTTGCCACCCCATGAAATGGTACAAAAAATGTACAGAATAAATTTAGAATACTGTGCTTCTGTCTAGTAGTGACACAATGAAGGTCCCCTTATATAATAGAATTAGTTTACTGTGCCCCTGTCTAGCAGTGACACAGATGTGACCCCTGGGGTAAACTTACGATCTCCCATCCACTCATCAAGATTTCTCTTGAAGAGAGTCAGTGAGGCTCTGCCTAATATGAACTGGGATCTTGTTCCAAAGCATGGGAAGCCTCTGGGTTATGAATCTATCCCTCCAGCATGTCCTATTCATACTTGTGCGAGGTTTAAGTCTTTAGCTCTCGTGGTCCTGATGGATTTGGATTTTTGAGGTGGAGCATGTCCATCAGATCCTGATTGGACATGGCCTTGTCGTCAGGCAGAGATCACCTCTGAGCAGGCGGTATGCTACTGAATAGAGCTGAAGTTTCTTTAGTCTGGCAGAATAAGACATATGTTGGAGACCCTTGATCCTCTTGGTGAGGTACTTTTGTGGTCTCTCCAGCTGTTGCAAATGCCGGGTGAGGCACATACCAAATGGGGCATTGTACTCAATCATGGGTCTGATGAGGGAGGAATATAGGGGTACAATGACATCCTTGGATCTGGATGTGAATCCCTTCATGATGAGGTGTGCAAGGTAGAATGCTTTTCTAACCACTTTGGCAAAGTGGGTGTCAAATGAGAGGTCGCTGTCGACTTGGGTCGCTAGGTCTCTGATTACTTTTTCTATACTCAGTGGGTTGCTGTCTATGTGATAATTTGTGGGTACTTTGTTTTTCCCAAAGGGGATGACTATACATTTTTTGGCATTTAGTTTAAGGCCGTGACTCCGGCACCAGTTGTCCGTTTCTGTGAGGCCTTTTTGTAGGATGTGTGTGTCTGCTGGTGTATCGACTATGGCGCCTAGTTTGCAGTCATCTGCGAACTTTGTCAGCCACAGCCCTCCCATGTTTGCTTTAACATCTGAGAAATAAATGCCGAACAAGAGGGTTCCCAGGACAGATCCCTGTGGGACACCACTTGTGACTGGCTTTGAGTTTGACATTGCTCCAGCGATTTTAACTTTATGGGTTCTGTCCTTTAGCCAGTTTGCAACCCATTTAGTGACATAAGGGTTTACTTTTAAGCTGTTGAGCTTATCTATGATGCCTGAGTGGGGTATTGTGTCGAAGGCCTTAGCCAAGTCCAGGTATGCTGTATGGACTGCTTTGCCCTCATCAATGGCTCTAGTGACTGTTTCGAAAAAGTCAACCAGGTTTAAAAGGCAGGATCTGCCCTTTACAAAGCCGAACTGGGTGGGGTCAATTGTCTGTAGGTCCCCTATGTCTCTGTTTATGAGTTCCATAATGATTCTTTCCATAGCTTTGCAGACCAGGCTGGTTAAGCTTATGGGGCGGTAGTTTCCAGGGTCTGTAAAGGCACCCCCCTTGTGAAGTGGGACCACTGTTGCTGTACACCAGTGTTCAGGTACATATCCCGAAGTAAGGCTAAGGTTAAATAGCATTTTTATGTGTCGGTTTAGCTCCTCTTGGAGTTCACGTAACACGCAACCCGGGATACCATCAGGTCCCATTGATGCTGTGTTTTTTGCTTTGTTTAGGGCGGTTCTCACTTGGACATCTGAGATGACAGGGAGATTACATTCAGCTGGGATAAGTATTTCTTCTTTTGGGGGTGAAGGAGGAGAAATTTGCACTGAACCTGTAAGCCAGAATGTTGGCAATATCTGTGGGATCAGTGTAGTTTTTGTTGTTGTGTAACAACTCTGAGTATATCTGAGGGTTTCCAGGTTTGTAACATAGCTGAAGAAGGCTTTGTGGTTATCTTTAGGGTCCTTAGCGATTTTTCTCTCAAAGTTGGCCTTGGATGTTTTTATGAGAGAACGTAGTTTTCTGCTAATGTTGATCAGAGATGTCTTCCCTTCATGGGATTTTGCTCTGACGTGCAGTAGCTTCCTTCTTTTGTTATACAATTTGTTTATGGCTGAGGTCCACCAGACAGGATGCTTACCTTTGGTGGAGAGGGACTTGGATTTGTTTGGGATTGCATGATCCATGCATTCTTGGAGATGTCCATTGAAAGCATTTGTGAAGGATTCGGCATTGTGGGATGTGGTATCCACTGGCACAGTGGGCTTCAAGGATACCATCTCAGTCTTAAGAAGAGTGAAGTCTGCTTTTGAGAAGTTTTTCACTGTGGTCTTTTGTGCTGGGGGTGGAGGTGGGATATGTATAGCCAGGGTGATTAGTTTGTGGTCAGATCTCACTAGTGAAGGGTATACTTCCGGTGTGGAGCATTTTGTCCCCATGTTTGTGATGATCAGGTCTAGTATATTATCTCCCTAGTGGGAGAGGTGACTAGTTGTTCAGTGCATTTGAATTTATGAATTCCAGGAACCTTTGGGCTAGGGTATTAGGGCTAGAATAATGTACCCAATCTATGTTTGGGTAGTTGAAGTCTCCCAGTATGATGGTATTTTGTGATACATTCATATCCTCCAATGTCTTCAGGAAGGCTGAGTGGGGTTCTTGAGATTGGGAGGGTGGTCTGTAACATGCTACCAGTTGTATAGCAGTTTTGCCTATGGTTAGTTGCACCTGTATGGTCTCTGATGCTTCATGTGTTGCTACTAACCTGGAGGTGTGGGTGTCCTTGATGAATATGGACACTCCCCCTCCCTTTGTGGTTCGGCCCAGGTTTTGGGGCCGAAAAGCATGATACGAGGTATAGCCTGGTAGCGCTGGGGTGCTCTCAGGAGCCTTGAACCAGGATTCAGTTACTGCACAGACGTCGATGTTCTCCATGCTGAGGAGTGCATCAAGTGCCTGCATCTTGAGATTTAGACTTCTGGCATTGAGCAACATTACCCTTAGTTTTTTTTCCATTTTTGTTTTCTAAGGAGGTGGGTTTGTCTTTTGAGCCTTGCCTAAAAAAGGCACTATGGGGGTAGCAAGAGCCTTAGCCAATATCCGGAAGCCCAGTGGTGAAAGGTGTAAGCCATCCCTTGTGGCACAGCGTGGCTTGTCCAACATGTTATCCCAGCAGACAGACATTGGATCCCCTTATAATGACACCAGTACTTGAGCCAATTGTTAAAGCTGATCATCTTGTCTTTGTATTGTGGTATCATTCTTGGTGAAGGCAAGATGCTGCTCAGGGTCAGGGTCATACCAGCCTGGGCTACATAATCGGAGAGCTCCTCTATGTCTCTTTTCATGTAGTCCAGGGAGGTACGTCTCAGGTCATTCACACCAGCATGGACAATGACGGAGTCATATTTGTACTTGCTTTGGAGTGACTTGAGTGCGTGTGTTATGTGGCGGATCCTAGCTCCCGATAGACAGCTCACAGTCACCTTCTCCTTGTTCAGCCTGGTCAGCGGGACATCAGTGTGTCTGACTATAGAGTCATCTATTACTAGTGTTTCAGGCAAGGTGTTCGGCCTTAAGGGCTGTGATTGGTTGACACACTGATTTATTGAAGTATGTATTGCGAGTGTTTTGTTTTGAGGTGGTGGATTTTTGGATGCCTGCTTTGGGAGCCTCTGTTGTTTTGGTAAGTTTTTTATTAGAGCCTCCGAGTATGTCTTTGTGGTTTTATGTGTTTGGTTTGCAGTTGTGGTAGGTCTATGTGGGACTGGGATTGTTGCGTGTGTGGTTGCCATCTCCTCCTGTCTGGTCATGCCAGCCCTGAGTTGAGAGAGTTCAGCCTCCAGTTTGGCTATATAGCTGCATCTCTCACATGTATTTGTGTTTGTTGGGAGGAGGACAGGGTTGTCTGGTACATGAGACAATTGTAGCATTGTCTCAAGATACCCAGATTGACCAGCTGAATTGGAGACGATGCCAGTAATCTAACACTCGACATGCTAGAACAGTATAAGGGAGTGCTGTACCTTTAAGGGAAGTGGATATTCACAGGGGTGGTAAGTAGATGTAGTGCTTTACTTAATGCAGAGTGCTTACTTAGTAGAGAAGTATTGAGAACAAGTGCTAGGCTTATAATATAGGAAGTAGTCTGGTTATACTAAGAGTAGAGCTTCCTTAAGTGAAAATTTGAAGAGCAGACTTGGCGGAGCCAGAAAAAGTTTAACCTTGTTTAACCGGCGCTGCGCTATGCGCTAACCACTCAAAGCCGCAAGCGGATTTTACACAGTGAACTACAAAAGAGCTAGAAATGGTCCAAAACAACGAATTACTACAGCTTCTTGTGCTGAGGTCACTTCCTACAGGGACAAGTAGGCTGCGCAAGGCTCCCCACTCCCACTGGTGAGCAAAGAAACTTCCTTCTATCCAAGTAAGGTAATGGACAACACAGGAACTACACCACAGCCCAGAATACAGCAATGCCTGTAAACTGGTCTAAACTAGTCGAGGAGAGGCGGGAAAACAAGGATTATTTTTTGATTTTTTGTTTTTTGGTAGAAACACACAGAAAATACAGAAACAGTGATAAATTAGTTACACAGGCTAGCACACTTTAGTGGGCAGCCTCCACAGTTAAATTAAACAAACAAACAAACAAACTTTCGATCAAATTCGACTAAAATGTAACTTTAAGTGCAGATTTTAAAATAATGCAGCAAACAGTTAAAAACAGTTCAAGCTAGTTCAGGGTAAGCTACAGAAGCTATTCCAAGTGAAAAAAAAGCAAAAATACTTAAATCCAGAAAGTAGTCGCTTTTCTGAGTTCCCTGCTGCTAGGACCACTCTGCAGAACCACGAGGAGCTTGTCTGAGCAGTATAGCCAGAAAAAAAAGCCCAGAGGTGGATTTTAAACAGTGAACTACAAAAGAGCTAGAAATGGTCCAAAACAACCAATTACTACAGCTTCTTGTGCTGAGGTCACTTCCTACAGGGACAGGTAGGCTGCTCAAGGCTCCCCACTCCCACTGGTGAGCAAAGAAACTTCCTTCTATCCAAGTAAGGTAATGGACAACACAGGAACTACACCACAGCCCAGAATACAGCAATGCCTGTAAACTGGTCTAAACTAGTCGAGGAGAGGCGGGAAAACAAGGATTATTTTTTGTTTTGGGGGTTTTGGTAGAAACACACAGAAAATGCAGAAACAGTGATAAATTAGTTACACAGGCCACACTTTAGTGGGCAGCCTCCACAGTTAAATTAAACAAACAACAAACAAACTTTCGATCAAATTTGACTAAAATGTAACTTTAAGTGCAGATTTTAAAATAATGCAGCAAACAGTTAAAAACAGTTCAAGCTAGTTCAGGGTAAGCTACAGAAGCTATTCCAAGTGACAAAAAAGCAAAGATACTTAAATCCAGAAAGTAGTTGCTTTTCTGAGTTCCCTGCTGCTAGGACCACTCTGCAGAACCACGAGGAGCTTGTCTGAACAGTATAGCCAGAAAAAAATGCCCAGAGGTGGATTTTAAACAGTGAACTACAAAAGAGCTAGAAATGGTCCAAAACAATCAATTACTACAGCTTCTTGTGCTGAGGTCACTTCCTACAGGGACAGGTAGGCTGCTCAAGGCTCCCCACTCCCACTGGTGAGCAAAGAAACTTCCTTCTATCCAAGTAAGGTAATGGACAACACAGGAACTACACCACAGCCCAGAATACAGCAATGCCTGTAAACTGGTCTAAACTAGTCGAGGAGAGGCGGGAAAACAAGGATTATTTTTTGTTTTTGGTAGAAACACACAGAAAATGCAGAAACAGTGATAAATTAGTTACACAGGCTAGCACACTTTAGTGGGCAGCCTCCACAGTTAAATTAAACAAACAAACAAACTTTCAATCAAATTCGACTAAAATGTAACTTTATGTGCAGATTTTAAAATAATGCAGCAAACAGTTAAAAAACAGTTCAAGCTAGTTCAGGGTAAGCTACAGAAGCTATTCCAAGTGAAAAAAGCAAAGATACTTAAATCCAGAAAGTAGTCGCTTTTCTGAGTTCCCTGCTGCTAGGACCACTCTGCAGAACCACGAGCAGCTTGTCTGAGCAGTATAGCCAGAAAAAAACACCCAGAGGCGGATTTTAAACAGTGAACTACAAAAGAACTAGAAATGGTCCAAAACAACCAATTACTACAGCTTCTTGTGCTGAGGTCACTTCCTACAGGGACAGGTAGGCTGCTCAAGGCTCCCCACTCCCACTGGTGAGCAAAGAAACTTCCTTCTATCCAAGTAAGGTAATGGACAACACAGGAACTACACCACAGCCCAGAATACAGAAATGCCTGTAAACTGGTCTAAACTAGTCGAGGAGGCGGAAAACAAGGATTATTTTTTGTTTTTTTGGTAGAAACACACAGAAAATGCAGAAACAGTGATAAATTAGTTACACAGGCTAGCACACTTTAGTGGGCAGCCTCCACAGTTAAATTAAACAAACAAACAAACTTTCAATCAAATTCGACTAAAATGTAACTTTATGTGCAGATTTTAAAATAATGCAGCAAACAGTTAAAAAACAGTTCAAGCTAGTTCAGGGTAAGCTACAGAAGCTATTCCAAGTGAAAAAAAGCAAAGATACTTAAATCCAGAAAGTAGTCGCTTTTCTGAGTTCCCTGCTGCTAGGACCACTCTGCAGAACCACGAGCAGCTTGTCTGAGCAGTATAGCCAGAAAAAAACACCCAGAGGCGGATTTTAAACAGTGAACTACAAAAGAACTAGAAATGGTCCAAAACAACCAATTACTACAGCTTCTTGTGCTGAGGTCACTTCCTACAGGGACAGGTAGGCTGCTCAAGGCTCCCCACTCCCACTGGTGAGCAAAGAAACTTCCTTCTATCCAAGTAAGGTAATGGACAACACAGGAACTACACCACAGCCCAGAATACAGAAATGCCTGTAAACTGGTCTAAACTAGTCGAGGAGAGGCGGGAAAACAAGGATTATTTTTTTTGTTTTTGGTAGAAACACACAGAAAATGCAGAAACAGTGATAAATTAGTTACACAGGCTAGCACACTTTAGTGGGCAGTCTCCACAGTTAAATTAAACAAACAAACAAACTTTCAATCAAATTCGACTAAAATGTAACTTTAAGTGCAGATTTTAACATAATGCCGCAAACAGTTAAAAACAGTTCAAGCTAGTTCAGGGTAAGCTACAGAAGCTATTCCAAGTGAAAAAAAGCAAAGATACTTAAATCCAGAAAGTAGTCACTTTTCTGAGTTCCCTGCTGCTAGGACCACTCTGCAGAACCACGAGGAGCTTGTCTGAGCAGTATAGCCAGAAAAAATGCCCAGAGGCAGATTTTAAACAGTGAACTACAAAAGAGCTAGAAATGGTCCAAAACAACCAATTACTACAGCTTCTTGTGCTGAGGTCACTTCCTACAGGGACAGGTAGGCTGCTCAAGGCTCCCCACTCCCACTGGTGAGCAAAGAAACTTCCTTCTATCCAAGTAAGGTAATGGACAACACAGGAACTACACCACAGCCCAGAATACAGCAATGCCTGTAAACTGGTCTAAACTAGTCGAGGAGGCGGGAAAACAAGGATTATTTTTTTGTTTTTTTGGTAGAAACACACAGAAAATGCAGAAACAGTGATACATTAGTTACACAGGCTAGCACACTTTAGTGGGCAGCCTCCACAGTTAAATGAAACAAACAAACAAACTTTCGATCAAATTCGACTAAAATGTAACTTTAAGTGCAGATTTTAAAATAATGCTGCAAACAGTTAAAAAACAGTTCAGATAGTTCAGGGTAAGCTACAGAAGCTATTCCAAGTGAAAAAAAGCAAGAATACTTATATCCAGAAAGTAGTCGATTTTCTGAGTTCCCTGCTGCTAGGACCACTCTGCAGAACCACGAGGAGCTTGTCTGAGTAGTATAGCCAGAAAAAAAACACCCAGAGGCGGATTTTAAACAGTGAACTACAAAAGAGCTAGAAAAGGTCCAAAACAACCAATTTCTACAGCTTCTTGTGCTGAGGTCACTTCCTACAGGGACAGGTAGGCTGCTCAAAGCTCCCCACTCCCACTGGTGAGCAAAGAAACTTCCTTCTATCCAAGTAAGGTAATGGACAACACAGGAACTACACTACACCACAGAAGAATACAGCAATGCCTGTAAACTGGTTTAAACTAGTCGAGGAGAGGCGGGAAAACAAGTATTTTTTTTTTTTGTTTTTTTGGTAGAAACACACAGAAAATTCAGAAACAGTGATAAATTAGTTACACAGGCTAGCACACTTTAGTGGGCAGCCTCCACAGTTAAATTAAACAAACAAACAAACAAACTTTCGATCAAATTCGACTAAAATGTAACTTTAAGTGCAGATTTTAAAATAATGCAGCAAACAGTTAATATAGGGGTCTCACAGGTATCCACATCCAGGGTACTCTACCAGTTCCTGAATGTCATGCTAACAAATGCCAGTGAGCACATTATTTCCTCAGCACCCCTGAGGAGAGGACCAGCAATATGCATCTCTTCCACCATGTAGCTAACCAGAGGTACTTGGTGCCATAGACTGCACTCACATGCATATCAAAGCACCACCTGGTGAGGAGGGTAGAATCTATGTCAACCATAAAAGCTACCACTCTATTAACTGCCAGGTCATGTACAATGCCTAGGGCATTATCATCAATGTGTGTGCTGGCAGCCCTGGCAGTTATCATGACTCCCACATCTGGCACTCATCACAGCTGTACCAGGCATTTGCCAGGGGGACCTCCCATATGGCCATCTACTGGGGATGCTGGCTATGCACTGGAACTGTGAATTATGACACCCATCAGAAATGCACACACACCAATTGAAGAATACCATAATGAGGCACACGCACAGACTAGGAACATCGTAGAGCATGTGTTTGTGCTACTCAAGTCACGGTTCCACTGCCTTGACATATTTGGTGAAGCCCTGCAGTACTCTCCAGCTATATGTCCACACATGTTCATAGTATCTGCCATGCTACACAATATGATCTTGTGGAAACAGCTGTGGCAGGACCATCACAGGGAAGGGAGACACAGCCCCCCACCATTGTCAAGGTCTGCACAGGCACACTCAGACTCGGAGGAGGAACCCCCTATGCCTGTCCCTATAGGCAGACATAGGTATGCCCAGTATGCTCTGGCCTTGCCAAAGAGGCAACTCATAGCATATACACTGACAACCTAGGAACCCAGGGACTGACCTCACTGACTCATATACACACAGTAAAAAGGATGCCAGCCACATCACACTACCTATACCTTACCATGTACAGGCTGTGTACTGTGTGCATCTGACAGATTCAGCACTGAAGCACTGTCCTCTCAACTGCTGCAGGCACAAGGTATGTCACTCTTCTTAACAACAGATGAATGGTGTAGTAGACTGTGGTAGCATATGTATGGTATTGATGCATGTATGCAAGGGAATGGAGTGGGTTACCAGGATTGCAGCAGACGATGGACAGCTATGTGGGACAACAGGAATTCTCTGCCAAATACTGACTGCCCCAGAATATGCAGTAGGTTCCAAGCCAGCAAACCCACTGCACTGTGTGAGGGACTTACAAACAGCGGGGTCATAGGACATACGCACAGATGTCAATGTTGGAGTCCCATACATACCTCTCAATCTCTTAGAGCAATAAATATGTACAAAGCCATAAAGAAATGTGGGCCAAAGGGCCAAAACAGGAAGAATTGTTAAAATAGTTCTCTTACAAATGCAGAAAGTTGATAGATTAACAGGTCAGATTTTGCAGAAGCATGAAGTCTTTGAATGGTAAGAAGCCTGGAACTCAAATGTCTGTCATTACTTTCTAACTTCAGTCTTTAACGATTTGAAGTAATTTCCCAGACAGCCACAATGCTATGAGAAATGGACTCAAAATGTGAGGCAAACATCTGGACATTCTGCTAAAATCTGCATAGTTGAGAGATATGCCCCTACCCCACACACACCCATGTTGCCATAGAACTGCAGTAACAGTTATGTTTGTAAGGTAATAGCAGCATAGCACACATTCCTGGAGCTGTCCCAATCAACTTGCTAACATGCTCCATTTCCACAACATGTAGAGGTCAATGTGCTATGTATGTGTGTGGTTAATAGTGTCAGGAAGTAAACAGTACTAACTGGTGGCTGGTGTACCTTACTGGGCTAAGTACATTACTGTGAGTGACAGGGACAATAGTTTGAGACTGGCTGTGCCAACTGTTTTGCATGTCAGCTACACCTATGGTAGGAGTTCTACAGGCTGCCCAGAAGTCAATATTTGTTACTGCAGGAAAGCTGGACAATGGAGGGACAGGGGGCCACAGATATAGACAGTACATGGCTCTAAGGAACGGAGATGGTGCCTACTATAAGAGCCAGTTGTGACAAGTCAGTCTAGGGCCAGGCTACAAACGATGCCACATAACTGTGTCAGTACTCACAACAAGTCAGTGGGCACCATCCATACACCACGAATGCCAGGGTTTCTCAGAATGTCCACACATATGCCTCATATATCTGTTCTGTTTGTCATAACATTGCATTTGTCTGGCAAACTATTGGCATAACAATACAGGTTGATGTGAAAACATTAATGACAGATGGATGAGATGCAGACTTCATACCCATAACAAATGCAAGCTAATACAAAACCTGTCTACCAACTGCCTACATTTGGAAAAGCAATATTAAGATGCCGTCCCCATGTCTGGGCCTGTGTCTGACTGTGATATATGGCCCTGTCAAGATTTCTACCTGTAAGAGTTTGAGGGTATGGCCAACATGTGGCTATAGAAGAACAGTGCAACACAAACTGTCTGAGGACCACAGCAGATTTATGGGGCACAATGCTAGCCAACCTGCTAAACAGGTAAAGTCAGAGGTGTGCAGCCCGTAACCCTGTGTGTGATGTTACAACTTCTACCCAAGTCACACCATAACTACAACTACATAAGAGCAGCAACTGTGGACAAAGCCTGCGACTGGAACAGAGCAGGACAAAGGGCCACATATAAAGGGAAGGAGGAACCACTGGCCAGACAAAAGTAGAATGTGCAGACTAGAATACTTTGTGCAGTAGCATGGATTCCCTGCAGTGTACGGAGTCAGTAGACAAATGTCTGTCAGTGGTGTCTCACATTAATCTATACTGATCTGCCACTGACATACCAGGACATCACAGTGCTGTGCAAAATATACCTCACATATTATGCAAAACTCTGCACAGTCCAATATAGTTTGAACCCATCCTAGATATGATTCAGTTAATAAGGATAGCACACAGCCAGGAGATCCCTCAGCAACTATATCAGTGAGGTGCTGGATTGTTTACAGAGGTTCATCAGCTAATCAGCTGTAGCACACAAAATTCTGGATTGGAGTACAGGAAGGTCTGGCCAGGAGTCCCAATTATACTACTGATGGTCATACTGGGCATGCTCCTACACTTAGTTACTGTCAGCCCATGCCTGAACCCACATCTGACTATAGAACTGGGATGTACATATATCCCTTATGCATACATACAGCTATGTACACCTTAACTGTCTATACACACCCCCATCAGACATGTTTACCCCCATCTATCCATATGTGGTACATATAAGATTTATCTGCATCTGTTGAGTGTGATATACATACAGACATATAGGTAACATATACAAATATATCATTTAAAGAGAGGCAGAGAGTGGGGGAGAGAGAGATACAGACAGAGGGAGACAGGGAGAGACCCTGAAAGGCTCAGAGTGATGTACTACAGCAGCCACAAGTACACCAATTTTAAGCAGTGGCATGTGCAAATACTATGGTGAGGCCCATTGTGTAATACTAGGTAGGGAGGGGTTATGATCTCACATCAGTCACCGTGTGTGTGTGTGTGTGTGTGTGTGTGTGTGTGTGTGTGTGTGTGTGTGTGTGTCTGTGTGTGTGTGTGTGTTTCTGTATGTATTATACGTACAGCAGAATACACACACCCAACAGCCCTATGTCTGTGTAATGGCCACCCATATTTTTGCCCTGTGACTACTGTTCTCCACAACAGTGGTCTCCCTGTCAGCAGCTACTGACGTCATCCACTCCAACAGCACTGAGAGACACTTTCTGCATGTGTATGTCCTGTGGCACATGTGATAAGTGCATAGTGCCATAGTATAGACAGTTCCATCAGTAGTGGTTCAATTCCCAACAATGGCAATGAGTGTGTGTGTGTGTGTGTGTGTGTGTGTGTGTGTGTGTGTGTGTGCGTAAGTATATTTCTTTGTCGCTTTGTGTATTTTCTGCCTATATGTGTGCAGTGCCAATACATTTTGGGGCCTGTTCCATCCTGTTAGCCCGCCATCACCCTACTTTATAGGGCCTGTTGATGTCATCCACCTTAGATACACCATTGGACACTCTCCTGGTGTATAAGCTCCATGGTGCATGTGATAAGTGTGTACCACTATAGTAGATGCAATTAGGTAGGTGGGGGTTCTAATCTTAATGCTACCAACTGTGTGTGTGCATGTGTATAAGTATAGTCCCTCATGGCTTTGTGTGTTTTCTGCCTATATGTGTGTGCAATGCCAATACATTTTGGGGCCTTTTCCACCCTGTTAGTCTCCCACCACTCTACTTTACAGGGCCTGTTGATGTTATCCACCTTAGATACACCTTCAGACACTCTCTAGGCATATAAGTTCCATGGTGCATGTGATAACCGAGTACCCCTATAGTGCACACAACTAGATAGGTAGGAGTTCTAATCTCTATTATACTGCCAACTGTATGTGTATAAGTGTGTTCCCTTGTGGCTTTGTGTGTTTCTTGCATATGTGTGTGCAGTTTCAATACATTTTGGGGCTTGTTCCACCCTGTTAACCCCTATTGCCGTACTTTACAGGGCCAGTTGATGTCATCCATCTTAGATACATGATTGGACACTCTCCAAGCATATAAGCTCTGTGGCACACACAATAAGTATGTCACAATGTAATGCATGCAACTAGATTTATTACTGCTCAATATCTGAGTTGTTTGGCTTTCTGCTATATACCTACAATCAACTGTATTACTAGCTGAGTTAAGTACAAACTTGCAGTGTTAAAGATTGTACTTAATTTTATTTTTCTGTCTGTTTAATTGTTTCATTGAATATTGTGGTCTGTGTCTCTCTGCAGTTATTTATTTTTCTATTTGTTTCAAAGAATACTGTGGTCTCTCTCTCTCTACAGTGAGAATTATTGTTTTTCACTACATGGATATTCAGTGTTAAACTCTTAGCGTAGAGGATTTCTCTGTACTTATAAGTGTTAGTCACATATCTTGAATTTATTACTGCTCAATATCTGAGTTGTTTGGCTTTCTGCTATATACTTACAATCAACTGCATTACTAGCTGAGTTAAGTACAAACTTGCAGTGTTAAAGATTGTACTGCATTTTATTTTTCTGTCTATTTAATTGTTCATTAAATATTCTGGTCTGTGTCTCTCTGCAGTGATTTATTTTTTAGTTATTTGTTTCATAGAATACTGTGGTCTCTCTCTCTCTCTCTCTCTCTCTCTCTCTCTCCCTCTGAAGTTAGGTTCCCCACCCTTCCTCCCTGTTCTTGTTTTGGTATTAATCATGGTGGGTTTGGAATTGCCCGCCCTTCCTGTAAATTTGTGTTTGAACACTCCTCCTGGCTCTAGCTAATTTGCTCACTCAACTGAGTACAGTGAGATCATATTTTGACTTCAGACACTCCTACCAGTACCATCTGTTCAGCTGTATCCCAACTCTATCCCAGTCTAGTGTCAGTAGCTCATTCTACCTAATACAGAGAGAACAGTTAAGAAGGGCAAGTCACTTAGACCCTTAACCTTGAATTATCTTCTGTTTCTCCTTTCTCCCTTTCTACTTTACAAAAAAAAGGCATCCTAAGCTTCTTTCCTACCTTTCCTGTAACTAGTCTAGTCCAGATAAAGATTTGCTGAATCCAGGACTGTTTGTAAGCTTCTGAGCCCCCAAGCCTTTCTGTGTTGGAGGGAAGCCTTCAAGCTTATCAGTGGGAGTGGTAAGCACTAGGTAGTCTATCCACCACAAGAGTGGTTTCTGACTCAGAAAGTGCAGTTTATTGGCTGTTTGGGCATTTTTTCCATCTCTTTCAACTTTTTGGTTTAGAAGCCCGCTTTTGCACTTGCTTTCCACATTTCTTGTAACTAGTCTAGTCCAGATACAGAATTGCTGTATCTAGGACTGTTTCTAAGCTTCTGAGCCCCCCAAGCCTTTCTGTGTTGGAGGGAAACCTTTTAGCTTATCAGTGGGAGTGGTAAGCACTAGGTAGCCTATCTACCACAAGAGTGGTTTCTGGCCCAGAAATTGTAGTTTATTTGCCATTTGGGTAGTTTTTTCATCTTTTCCTACTTTCTGGTTTAAAAGCCTGCATTTGCACTTGTTTTCCGCCTTTCCTGTAACTAGTCTAGTCCAGATACATATTTGCTATATCTAGAACTGTTTTTAAGCTTCTGAACCCCCACAAGCCTAGCTTGTCAGTGAGAGTGGTAAGCACTAGGTAGCCTATCTACCACAAGAGCAGTGGTTTCTGGCCCAGAAATTGTAGTTTATTGGCCGCTTGGGCCATCTTTTCATCTCTTTCAACTTTCTGGTTTAAAAACCTACATTTGCACTTGTTTCCCATCTTTCCTGTAATTAGTCTAATCCAGATACAGATTTGTTGTATCCAGGACTGTTTATAAGCTTCTGAGTGGTACCAAAATCTGATCTTCAACTTTTTCCTTAGATCTGCTAGTTCTCTCCTCTACTACACTTTTACTAGCTTATTATTCTAGCACTTTACCAGACTTCTTGTAGCAATTATTGTAGCACACAAAAGTGCTACCAGCACTAAACGTTCTACAAGGAAACAGCTCCAGTACTTATAATTAATGCCCACCCCTCCAGGCATGTCTAAAGGTCAGTTCCCTGTGCTTTGTAGCAACTGCCTCATGTACACAGACAACCCTCGCCTCTTACCCCCCAACACTCAGACTTGCAAGAGATGCACTTATATATCCAAATTGGAAGCCACTCACTCTCCAGCCAAGATTGGAATAGCTGGTCAAAAGGAGAAGGTCAACACTTGCACCACACCATATCTCTGGGCTTCTAGATACTGGCCAAGGCTCTTGCCACCCCTATAGTGCCTTCTTTAGGCAGTGTTCAAAAGATCAAATTACCACCATAACAGCTACAAACAAATGCAATCTGAGGGGCATGCTGCTCAATGCTAGCATAGAAGTCTAAATTTAAAAATGCACTCACTCAAAGCACTCTAAAATGGAGAACATTGACATTTGTGCTGTAACAGAGACCTGGTTCAAGGCAGCAGAAAGCACCCTTGAACTACCAGGCTATAACTTATTCCACACCTTTCGGCCCCAGAACATGGACCAAAGCTCCAAAGGTGGTGGTGGTTCCATATTCATAAAGCATGCACACACCACCAGACTGGTAGCCCAACATAACGCATCAGACATACTTCAGATGCAACTAACATTGAGTACGACAGTGATTCAGGTCGTAGTCTGCTATAGGTCCCCAACCATGTCCCAAGACTCACACTCCACATTCCTAAGCACCGTGGAGAATATTAGAGTACAACCTAACACACTCATACTGTGTGACTTCAACTACCAATCCATTAAATGGGAAGACTACTCATGCACCAATACACTTGCTCAACAATTCCTGGAATTCATTAATTCCAATGCCCTGGACCAGCTCGTTCTTATCTTCACTAGAGGTAGCAGCATCTTTGACCTTTTCATTACTAACATGGGCGACTGTTGCTCTACACCAATAATCAACTCCTCCCTGGTTAAATCCGACCACAATCTAATCACCTTGGAAATCCACATCCCTCATTACATCCTCTAAAGCTAGCTATGAAAACAGAATTGCAGCAGATAGTAAAGACAACCACAAGGCCTTCTATAGTTATGTAAGGAATCTCCATGGCAATACCAAGATTTGCTCTGAGCTACTGCGCAATGGTACCTCCTATACTGAGCCAACAGATATTGCCAATATACTGGCTGACAGATTTAGTGCCAACTTTACCCCTCTCCCCCTCCCAAAGGACCTATCACTTCAACGGCAGATTGCCAGGCACCCAGCATTACTGCTGCACAGGTTAAAACAGCACTATCCAAGGCCAAAAATACAGCTTCTGTGGGACCTGACAATATCCCTGGCTGTGTTCTACATGAACTACAGAGTGAACTGGCACCTCACCTGTGTGTTGTGTTCATTCACAGCCTCACCTCAGGCTTTGTCCCTACCAAAAGGTGCACTGCTACAGTCATCCCTCTCCACAAAGGAGGAGCAACTACAGACCCTGGGAACTATCACCCCATTAGCATGACAAGTCTGATATGCAAAGCTATGGAACACATCATGGACCTAATAAACAAGGATAGAGGGAATCTCCAAACTCTGGATCCCACACAATTTGGTTTTGTGAAGGGGAAGATCATGCCTGCTCAACTTGGTCGACTTCTTTGAGTCAGTCACCAGAGCTGCAAATGATGGCAAGGTGGTTCACACAGCCTACCTTCTTCTGGCCAAGGCCTTTGATACCATTCCCCACTCATGAATCATAAAAAAAACTGAGTAAGCTAGGCATCAACCCCTATATCACTAGGTGGGCTGCAAACTGGCTCACAGATAGAACCCACTGTGTGAAAGTAGCTGACTCCAAGTCAGACTGCCAACCAATCATGAGTGGAGTCACACAGGATTCAGTCGTGGGTCCTCTCCTGTATGGTATATACGTCTCTGAAGTCCAGGCCAACAAGAAGGGACTCTGGCTGACAAAGTTCACAGATGATTGGAAGTTGGGATTAACTCTCCAAGTGATGTTGACACCCTACAGAAAGGCCTCACTGAGACCGACGACTGGTGTCTGAACCACGGCCTTAAGCTCAATGCCAAAAAATTTGTCATCATCACCTTTGGGAAAACCCTCGTTTTCCAGGACTTACCAAATCGATGGTAGTCCACTGAATACAGAAGGCGTTTTAAGAGATTTGGGAACACAGGTTGACAGCAACCTCTCTTTCGATCACCACATTGCCACTGTAGTCAGAAAGTCCTTCTATGTGGCACATCTCATTACTATGTGTTTTACATCCAGGAAGAAAGACGTCATTGTCTCCCTCTTCTCTTTCCTCATTAGGCCAATCAGAGTACAATGCCCCATTTAGCATATTCCTCACTAGATACCTGCAACAACTAGAAAGGCCGCAAAAGTACATCACAAAGAGGATTCTAGGTCTTAAACACTTTTCCTATATGAACAGACTCAAAAAACTCCACCTATTCTCTGTCTCATATCACCTACTTAGAGGTGATCTCTGCTTGACTTACAAAGCCATGTCTGACCCAGCTCTGTTAGAAATGCTACAGCTAAAGAAATCCCAATCCCTCTGCACCACACACTCCGGAGACCTCAACTTCATTACCACAAAATATTGCTGCCAAAAGAAAGAACTCCAGCTCTATTCAGTCTCATGCAGCCTTGCTCTCAGACCTGTGACTGCCTGATGACATAGGCCATGTCATACCCAGATTTGATGAATATGCTTCACCTCAAAAAATCTCACCTCAAAAATACCATGGGGGTGGGGGACTTAAGTGGAGACCACGGTTATAAATAGTTATAAATGGAGGGGGAGAGATTCATCCCCCAGACTCCCTATGCTGTGAGAAAAATCCAAACATGTGAGCATGAGAGGGAGGCAGAGGCCTGCAACAAGAGGAATCTTGACCCGTGGATGGGAGATGGAGATATATATACCCAGGGACTACCAGGTGTCACTCCTTGACAGAGGCACAGAAAAATGATAGGCATAGTTTTTATTCAAACTAAAGGGGTGGCGAAAGCCACATAACTATGGGCTAGGCTTATAAATGCCCTTGGGCAGATAGCCTAGTATGAACCTATGAACCTATGAACAATCAACAGAATGTGCTGGAGGGACAGGTTCATATCCCAGAGACTGCCCATGCTATGGAATAGACATCTCATACATGGCAAACAGAGCACCGCACTGGCCCTCTTCAAGAGAAATCTTGATGAGTGTATGTGAAATAGAAAATTCACCCTGGGGATCACTTCAGTGGCCCTACTTTACAGAGGCACTGGGAACTTAGGTCAGGTAGCACAATGCCAGGATAATCCTATGGGCTAGGCCTGCAAAGGCTCCAGGGCCAGTAGCCTGATACACACCTATGAACCTATGATAGGTAGGGGTTCTAATCTCAGTACTGCCAATTCAAATTTCTCCAAATCTTTTGGGTTTCTAATACCAAGATGGGAATGGACCCCATTCCTTAGTCAAAGTATGATTAAAGTTCATGAAATTAGTATGCTTTCAATCTTTGATGTCAGCCAAAAGTGCTCTTTGCAGCACCCACAATGTGCCCAGTAATGACTCCTTCTGCAATTCGTACAGGGTTACATGGATTGGTAACATGTCTAAATATGATTGTAGATTCTTCATAAGACCTGTTACTCCTATTACTATTGGAACTGTCTGGGTATCTGTCTTCCACATTGCTCTCCTTTCTGCCTGCAGATCCTGGTATGTTATGACTTTGTGTCTCTCTGTACACAAGACACTATAGTCACTGGGTGTGGCAATTTCAATGATCAAAACTTTTGTCTTCTTTTCCTGGACCACTATATCTTGTTTTCTAGCATCTATCTTTTGAATTGTTAGTAATGGGTGATCCCATGTGATGTAGACTTCATCATTTTCTATGATGCTTTGTGGCTCATGTTTCCAGTGTTTTTCAGCCACCTCAATAACATAATGTTTGCACAATCCCCAGTGCAACAGTCTTGCCACATTATTATGCCTTTCAGTATACAGGTATTCTGTCATCAGTGCGATGTAACCAGCAAAAAGGTGTGTGACTGTTTCCAATTCGGTTTTACAAAACCTACATTTGTCTGTTTCTCCCACATGTTCAATGGACTTTGTAAACCAGTATGTACGCAACCCACTATCTCGGGCTGCCAATATTAACCTTTCATTTTTTGGCTTGATTTCACCTCTCCTTAATCATTCCTCCGTTTGTTGTTGATCAACATGAGGCTCTTCCAGAAGTTTTCTATACTTGCAACTATATTTATGTTTCTTCCACATTTGTTGCCTTCTCATCTGGTCCTTCACCTTATATTCTTTCTTTTGTTTTTTGGCACATTCAGTTGCTGCCTGGTTTTTATCTACTTCTGGTTTGATTTCCTTTCCTGCTTGGCATCAATATGCTTCTGCTAACTTAAGCAGAGAAGTCATCTTAGATTTATTCTCCTCAAGTTTCAAAACTTTCACTACATTTGGATCTTATGAGATCAGTAGATACTTGTGGAGACCCATGATTGCAGATCTATACATGTAATCAATTTCAAGGAGCGAGGAATATATAATGTTGGTATGCACTGATTTTTATAAATCATTTGGTGAGCATGATGCATCCTTCTTGTTTTAATATCTATTCAATCCAACACTTTTTAGGGCCAGTCAATCACTCCAAAATGGTACATTAGGACAGGAAGAGCAAACTGATTTATAGCTTGTATCTTGTTCCCAGATGTCAATGGTGTTCTCAGGATTAATTTAACTTAAAGTGTTCCTTACTGAGTTTTACTCATATCTGTTCATGTTTTAGTGCTGATCCTTCATTAATTCCCAAGTATTTATACACTTCCTCTTGCTCAAGTTCTTTTATATCACATTCATGTCCCAGACTAATGTTTCCTTATGCTGCAATTTTCTTTTTTTAAAAGGTTGCTTTTGCACATTTATCAAGACCAAATGACATTCTAATATCATCTGAAAAAGTTTTGACAACCTGCAACTGTGTTTTCAGTTCCTCATCTGATGAGCTATAGAGTTTTAAATCATTGACAAAGAGAAGATGAGAAGTCATTAGACTTAGTTGTTTTCTAGGAGCCAAACTGTAGCCATGGCCTAAGCTGGTAAGTAAACAGCTTAATGGATTAATGGCAGGGCAGAATAGCAACGGTGACAGAGACACAGCCTGGAATATCCCCCTTTGAATTGTTATCCCTAGGATAATCTGCCATTGTTTCATGGTTACTGTAATGTAGTCAATCAGTGTAGGGGGTATCTTATACATTTTTAAGCTCTCTTTTATCCATGCTTGTGGGATACTATCAAATGCTTTCTTTTGTGGTCAATCCATGCCATATTTAGATTCTTCCCCTTTTTACAGTTCACTATAACTCTGTTTAACAACAAATGATCCTTTGTTCCATATGACTTTCTTTTATTGCCCTTTTGTTCTACTGCCATAATTAAGTTTTCTTCTAAATGTCTATAAAGTCTGTCGGCGTCATTTCCCATGTATAGTTTATACATCATCGAAAAGCAAGTTATTGGTCTATAATTTTTAAGGTAGCTTGCAGCTTCACTCTTAAGTAAGAGCATTGTTTTTTTTTTGTTGTCAGCCAGTGTGGTGTTGGTTTGGAGTGTACATATAAATAGTTCTTACTCATGGTTAAATCCTCACGCAAAGATGTTAATATTTTTAACCAAAAGTTAGGTACTACATCTGGGCATGGGATTTGCCAGTTAGAAGCTTTTCTCAACTTGGTTTCAATCTCTCTGGCTGTTACTTCATCCCATTTTATATCCTGTACCTTTAAACTTCTTATTCTTTCTTTTATTTCTATCCATTTAGCATCCTTGTTATATTCTACAGGATCTTCATAGATACTTCTTCAAAATGTATCTACTTCCTCTTTTTTTACCTTATTTCCCAGTTCTCTATAAAAGTTCTTTGGGTCATCAATAAATTGCTTGTTTTGTACTTTCCCCTTATATTTATCTGTGTATCTTCTAAGTTCTTCCGCCTGTGCTGACATTTTTAGTTTGTTATTTGCTATAGTGCTTGATAGATCCTGGTCTGTTCTAATACTGTGCATTGCTTTTATCACATCTATCTTTCTTAGTATTTTTGTTGATCTATTCCCTCTTCTATAATCTTCTAACAGTGACATGTCTTGTCTTAACTGCTTTATAGTTTTCTCTATTTGATATTTCCATGATGGTATTCTGTTTATCCCCTTCCTTTCCCTCACTACCCTGTGTTCTTGTGGTAGGACTTTATCAGTTAGTAATTTAGCTGCACAGTAATATATTCTATTTACTTCTGTTATATCACATGGATCTCTATGGAGAGTCCTAATTACTGTGTTCATTTGTTTTATCAGACTTCTTACTTTTTGGGTTTTATTCACCTTCTGCAGTCTATTTCTCTCATTGATCTTAATATATCTATCAATGTCCATTACATCAAACATCTCTTCTCTTAGCTCATTTTCTTCCAGACTGAAGGTGCATCCCTTGTTTTCTGTTTCCTGTGGGCATTTTATAGAAGGTTCTATAGCATCTTCTTGTGACACAGTCTCTTCAACTTCATCCTGCGCCATCCGTTGCTCTATCATATGGGAGCTCACTGGCCTATCACTCCTCAACATTGACTGCATCAGAGTTTCCACAGTTTCCTGTTCCATTCCTTGCTGTCTAGCTTCAAGTGAATGTTTATACTGGTTTCCATTGGAAGGCTCCAAAATATCTTGATGTGGCACCTGACCAATTGCTTCCTGTTCCACTGATTTCCCCTTAATTTGGATATCCATTGTTCTATCCTTTTGTGGTGCTTTCTGCATTTGATTTTCTACAATAAATCATTCTCTTTGCAGCTGGTCCATAACCTCAATTTCTATTTCTTTTGACTTTTCCATTGCTAATTTCTTTTTCTGCTTTTTCTCTTAGTCTTCTTATTTTTTGTATTTTAAAGTTTTCCATGTCTGGATTCATTTGTCTGTATATCTTTACAAATATCTTTGGTGCTGCTCTTTTTGTATTGGTTAGTATTGCTTTCTCCTTTGCATAAGTATTACACCATATTAAATCTCTTTTCCTTTCCCATGTCCATATTTCTTCGTCATATGTCTCCTGATCCTCTTGATTTTCCTTATTCTGGGGGGACACTCCATCATGCTGTGATTTATTCTGTGTTAGACCTTCTACATTAAATCCTTCACTTCATAGGCATTCCATAACTTCAACCTCTATTTCTTTAACTAATACTTTACTAATCTTCTTTTCCACATTCCATCTTTGTGATATTAATTTTTTACGGTGAAATGTTCCATATCTGGATGCATTTGCCTGTATTTCTCTTCAAATATCTTTGAGACTGTCTTCTCTATATTAGTTAACTTGCATTTCCCCTTTGCATAAATATTGCACCATATCAAATCTCCCTTTCTTTTCCATGTCCATATTTCTTTTTTTATATTTTTCAAATATCTCTAGGTTTGTTTATATTTTTGTACTTTCTCAGATGCTTCTTTTTCCAAACAGATCATAGTTTCATGATCTATATACCATCTTTCAAAAAATCTGTTGTATTAATGAACCAAGTGTGTGGGTGGGTTGGTTATATGATTTTGAGGCCTGTTCCACCCTGCTGATTACCCCCCTTGCATTACTTTATAGGATGTGTTGATGTCATCCACCTTAGATGCACTGTTTGACACTCTGCAGGGCATAACTCTCAACTGTATAAAGTTTTGCAGAATTCTAGATGTTTACCTGATATATTTGGTCTGTCTCATAAAATTGTGGTTTCTTGGCAAATCATTGATAGTAGAAGTTAGAAAATAATGACAGACATTTGAGTTTCAGACTTTATACCCTCCACAAATGTTATCTAATTTTGTAAGAGCAATATGTAAAAAGTGTCCCTATTTTTGGGACTGTACCCCCCCATTATTAAAGGCTTTGTCCACATTTATTGTTCTAAGAAGATGAGGGGTATGCCCCAGCCATATAAAGCTCCGTGGCACATGGAATAAGAACATAGCATTATAGTACATACAATTAGATAGATAGGGGTTCTAATCTCAATATTGCCAACTGTATAAATGCCTGTGTATGCATATCCCCTGTAGCAGTGTGGCTGTCTTGTGTGTGTGTGTGTCTCTACTCCATCGCTTATCACCTACTCAGAGATGATCTTTGCCTAACATACAAAACTATGTCAAACCCAGAGCTCTTGGACATGCTACAAAAAGAAATCCCAATTTCTCCGAACCACACACTCCAGGGACCTAAACCTTGTCACCACAATAAACAGAACATGCAGGAGGGATAGATTCCTGTCCCAGATACTTCCCATACTCTGGAACAAACAACCCATTCATGTCAAACAAAGCTCCTCATTGGCCCTCTTTAAGAAAAATCTTGATGACTGGATGGGAAATAGAAAACTCACCCTGGGGATCACTTGTGTGGCACTGCTTGACAGGGGCACAGGAAAATAATTTTCTTGGGTGGCAAAAGCCAGGGAACCTTTTTGGCTATGCTTATATAGGCCCCAGGGCCGATAGTCTAGTACCTACCTATGAATCCATGAACCTATGAACTGTGATTACTGATGTGATGCACTGTAGTGAAACACACTACAACTGACCATGCATGTATTGCAATATGGCTAAGCTTAACAGTAGTGTCCATGGCAAACTGACAGCCCTTAACATGCCTAGGGTATAGATGAGCAGTATCAAGACAGTTCCAAACTCACCGACTACAAGATGATGGTCCCCAGCCACACCAGAGGTACCTATGGATTTGTGGAGGAGATGTATTGTCAGCAGAGACAAACATGGCATTGGTACAGGATAATATGTGCATTTATCAACATGTACAGTACAAACTGTGATACTACCCAAATTGCTGACATTCACAGTATGTATACACATGTGTGCATAACAAAACCCCTCCCATAAATGCAGATTGACCTGACATATGTGTACAGGTATGCAGTGGCTGCCACTATGAGTGCTACAGTATTAATGTGATGACCACTGGAGCCTTACCTGGAAGCTCATCGGCTGTGGAATCTGTGCCACCCACCTCCACGACATATGTTGTGATAGTTTCTTGTGAGCTGGTGGCTGCATCCAGGTTTGCCAGAAACTCCTCTGTGGCTGAGAATGGGGGTTGTAGATTAAGCCCTCCCTGGTGCCAGCACGGCCTCTGGCCACAGCTGCATCCCTCTGCCATGCATGATGTATTATATATGTAGCATGTTGTTGGACCTGTTCATAGCTGCTGTCCTGGTGGCCAAAATCATTCACCGTTGCTATGAGGTCTGCCCACAGTGCAGTGCATTGTTACTGGTTATGGCAGGTCTTTGTCAACAGCACCCAGTGACAGAGTCTCAGGGCATCAATAATGGCAGCAGTCTCAGCTTCTGAGAAAGGTGGATTGCAACATCTATACATCCCACCTGACAACCATGAAGAGGGGAACACATCACAGGACTGCATACAGTGCTTACCTCTATGCACACACCCTGCACATCCACATTTGCTACAAATATCCATCACTAACTACCACATCATACCCCACAATCTATCTCCACAGTATATATGTGGCTATCTGCAACATAGTGGCAATACATCATGCATTGCCCTCCCGATCCTGTTTCATGCTACTTGTTGCATGTGCTATGAGGTATTCAAATGCATTTACCTGTTGCACCTCTTACTGCTTGTTCATAGCCTGTCTACGTGGTATGCTGTAGTGTCAGCCTCCTACTGTTCTAGTATGCACCTGGGCTGTAGACCCACCTCTGAGGTCTCCCTGGCCTTCCTCCATCACATTCTTGACTATATGGCTTGATAATGTCCTACAGTTCCCCCTGCCAATGCGGTTTATATGGGTGTCCTGGCACAGTGTAGCACCTTCCTCATATACACAGATGGAGAACCATCTACAAACACCACCAAAGAACACACTGTGTGAGAGATGCAATGTCACTTGTAACCTGCAGTCCATGCTCTCACCCTGTCAAGGCCAGATATCTGTCCCCAAACAGGTTGTCAGCACAATCAGTACACTTCATACACCATCCACACCTACACAACACACAGACACAGGCGCAGACACAGGCGCAGACACAGGCGCAGACACACAGATGACCTCAACATACATCCACAAACAAAGGAAACCTCCAAGGCAAAATCATATGTGAACACCACAGCCATACACAGCACATACCACACATGGCCAAACACCTGTATCCCACAGTCACTGAGGCATCAGCACATGTCAAACATAGTGCACATAGGAGAATCCATAGTGAGACACACTGCTGTACCACTCACCTGGCTGTATATGTGGATAGTCACAGGTACTTTTGTGTCAGGTAACAGACTCTGCCATATCGCATGCGCTCTGCTGTATCTCACCAACAGGTACTGGCAGGCATCTGTGACAGTCCATGTTGTTGTGCCTGACTTGAGATGTATGTCCCTGGACTGTGTGCAGTGAGACATGAGTGAGCACACTGATAATGTGTCCCATGCAGATATGTCCCTAGCCATAAGCAGCATTCCACTGTCAGCCAGACTGATGCTGTAAGACATTCAGGAAATTATTGCCCTTAACATATGGCTTTTTAGCCTGTGATATTCAAGGGGGTTCCAGTACCTATGAGACAGGTGTGACATGGTCAACATACCATGATGCACTACAACAGATGGCTTCCATCGGTCTCAACTGGCTTTCAGGTGTCTGGCAATGGTTCTCATCACCGCATAGTGCCTTCATTAGGAAAAGTGGTGAGGTTATCAGTACCAACATACAACTGTCAGTGCACCAAACACTGAAGAACATGCCGCTACACACTAGGTGTCTACACATGACTCTGCCATCAATGGAAGCATGATTAAATCTGGAAAATGCTGATATTTGTGCAGTCACACACACATGGTTCAATGGTGCTGGGAGCACCCTAGCCTTACCTGGCAATCATCCTATCATGCCATCATACACCAAAGTGTGGGTGGAAATGGCATGAGACATGTGATTTGCGTATATATGAGACACATACTCACCTCCCTGCTGTACAGGCAGTGGGATGCACAGGAGACACTGCAGGGGCAGTTCACCATTTGCAACACAACTATTCAAATCATATTTAGCTACTGGCCACAACATGTGACCAGGAAACCCATCCCACCTATACGGACCATCCATACCTGCATTCTGATATGAGTCTGTACCCTGATCCTGGGCCACTTAAACAACCCAAACATACATTGACTGATGTACCTATGCCATCACACAAATGGCCAGAGAGCAATCAACAGTGGAATTACAAACAACTTGGTGCAGCTATGTGCTGCCCCCACATGAGGTGTGTTGCAGTGGATATTACACAACACGGGTTACCCCTGCAACATCCCTACAGTATCATCCTCCATGGCAAAGCAACCATCATGCAGTTACATTTGCAGACACCATCTCCCAAAATACCCATCTAGCTAGGGTCAGACATACATACACCTCCAATGTGGACTACAGCCTCCTAGGCTGTGGTATACACAGCTTCACAGCTCCATATCCCTCCTGTTAGGGACTCGCACCAATATCCATGCATACACACGTGTGCTAGATGTGCATTTGTATAGATGCATGGAGTCAGATATACCCGACAGGACTACACCATCCACTGCAATGATTCATACACCTGTCTGGTGAACATCTTCAATATATAAGTGTCTATAACAGGGATGACATACCGCTGTCAGGGACAAACTAGTGGCAGTTGACCATTTACAAGCAATGTCTCGTTAGTGTGAACAAGAGGATGGGATCATTCCTGTTAAACCGGCACAGCAAACCCTGAGCCAACATTGTTGTCATCTACTACAGTCAATCATCTCCTGTTCTGCACATATGTCTGCAACATCACAGGTAGCACCTACATCTGCTCGCTTATGGTGGTCAAGGACACCAGCTATAACAGTGCTGTAAGTATAGCATACTTGATGTCTGACAGTCAGTGTAGGCTTCTCCCCCTGTCCTCCCCCATCAGTACATCAGGATGCCCACAATACCTGACCCTTCTCCTATATGTAGGGAACAGGTTACTGCTGACATGTGAAAGTCATGGTATACATCCACCATGGGAGCCTATCACATGACAGGATGCATTTTACATGACTCCAAGCATAACCTTGCAACAACATAAGCCACTTTATTCAAAGGAGGCCTGACTAATGCTTTTGTCCCAGCCATGTGAAGGACAACCATTGTCACCCCTTTACACTAAGGTGGTGCCTCCACTGATCTGTCACATTACACACTGATCAGCCTAACTCAGCCGTTCTGCAAGGCCATAGCACAGTCTATACTGAACCTCATTAACAAGGACATTGGTGACCTACACATACTCCATCATGCACAGTTAGGCTTTGTCAAGGAAGGGATTATGACTGTTACACTCGGTGGCCTCTTTCAAACAGTCCCCAAAGTCATGGATGGAGGATCACGGTGCACACCGCCTACCTTGACAAGGGCAAAGTCTTTGACATTATAACTCACCTGGCCATAATAGACATATGCTCACAAGTATGCATCACATCATATGTTACCATGGGGTAGCACACTGGTATGCTGACATGACCCAACTAATCCAAATAGGGGACTCCACCCCAAGCAGTTGACCAATAGCTAGTGGCATAACCTGTTGTTCTGTGTTTGGGCCTCTGTTATGTGTGATGTACATGTCTGTGGTGCAGGGCACAACCATTGGCCTATGGCTAAACATGTCTGCAGACAACTGCATGCTGTATGCTGTCAACAGATTCCATACTGATGTGGACATCTGCCTAGCAGGGTCTCATGCAGATACATGACTGGTGCCAGAAACATGGCCTCAGGCCGCATACCATGACATGCAGTGGCAAACCCTTTGTGGAGAGTGATGTTCCCACATACCACAGGACTAACAATATCATAGGCATGCAATCAGTCATGTGGGATCTGTGTACACAGCTCGATGGCAACATGACATTTCACCACCATCTTGCTTTTCTTGTTTGGTAAACCTGCTACATGGGCCACCTCATACTTATGGTTTCCCCTTAATTTGGACATCCATTGCTCTATCCTTTTGTGGTGCTTTCTGCATTTGATTTTCTACACTGAATCCTTCTCTTTGCAGCTGGTCCATAACCTCAATTTCTATTTCTTTGACTTTTCCATTACTAATTTCTTGTTCTGCTTTTCCTCTTAGTCTTCTTATTTTTTGTATTTTAAAGTTTTCCATGTATAGATTCTTTTGTTTGTATATCTTTTCAAATATCTTTGGTGCTGCTCTTTTCATATTGGTTAGTTTTGCTTTCTCCTTTGCATAAGTATTACTCCATATTAAATCTCTTTTCCTTTCCCATGTCCATATTTCTTCTTCACATGTCTCCTGATCTTCTTGATTTTCCTTATTCTGGGGACTCACTCCATCATGTTGTGATTTAGTCTGTGTTAGACCTTCTACATTAAATCCTTCACTTTGCAAGCACTCCATAACTTTAACTTCTATTTCTTTAACTAATGCTTTACTAATCTTCTTTTCCACATTCCATCTTTGTGATATTAATTGTTTTACTGCGAAATGTTCCATATCTGGATGTCTTTGTTGTATTTCTCTTCAAATATCTTTGAGACTATAACAGTTGAGAATATAATGACATACATTTGAGTTTCAGACTTCATACCATCCACAAAAGTTATCTAAGTTTGTAAAAGCAATATGTAAAACGTGTCCTTATTTTTTGGCCTGTACCTCCCCATTATTAAAGGCTTTGCCCACATTTATTGTTCTAAGAAAATGAGAGGTATGCCTCAGCCATATAAGTTCTGTGGCACATGCAATAAGAACATAGCATTATAGTACATACAATTAGATAGGTAGGGGTTCTAATCTCAATATTGCCAACTGTGTAAGTGTCCTAGTATGCATATCCCTTGAAGCAGATGGGCTGTCTTATATGTGTGTGTGTGTGTGTGTGTGTGTGTGTGTGTGTGTGTGTGTGTGTGTGTGTGTGTGTGTGTGTGTGCGTGCAATGGTCATATCATTTTGTGTGCCTGTGCCACCCTGTTAACTCCACTATCACCAACCTAATCATGGCCTGCAGATGTCATCCACCTTAGATGCAGAGTTACACATTTTCAAACACAATAGCACTATGGTGCATGCAATACTTATGGTAGATTACAGTGTACATAACTACATAGATATGTGTTCTTATTCCAAAACTGGCAACTCTCTTTACACATGTGTTGGAATACGTCCCCTTGCAGCAGTGTGTGTGACAAATTTACACCATTTTAAAGGGGTCTATTTACCCACAGTAGCAATCCTTACAGCATCTGCAGATGTCATCCACCTGAACAGTAGTGGCAGATGCTGCAAAACTGAATAAGTTCTGTGGTTCATGCGCTATGTATATAGCGTTATAGTATGTACAACTAGGCAGGTAGGGTTTCTACTACAAACAAGGACAGTTCATGAGTGTGTGTGTGTGTGTGTGTGTGTGTGTGTGTGTGTGTGTGTGTGTGTGTGTGTACATATGTATATCCCCTTGTAGCAGTGTAACTGTGTTAGGGACACAAACATACCTCTTGACCCCTTAGAGAAAGACATCTGGATAAAGCCATAGAGAAAAGTGGGACAAAGCCCAAATATTAGTGTCAGTCTTGAAATATTGTTCTGACAAACTGTCATACTAAGTAGATAGCACAATATTTTCTGAAGGGTATGAAGTCTGACAGGAAAATATATGTGTTAAACATCAGGACATTCTGCAGAAATCTGTAGAGGTGAGAGGTATACCCACCACCTGTCCCACCCTACAGGTTGCAGTCCATGTTTAGCCAGGTGTGAACTGTGACAATGACACAAACAATACAGAGGTCCACAGAGTGTAGGACAACAAACATCTCCTAAAGTTGTGTACTACTTGCATAAAGCAGTTATTTCACATCAGAAGCACCTTAATGTTATGAGAAATAGCATAACCTATGGTGATGTGACACAAAGAAACTATCATATTGGTAAACCAAGGAAAGTCCTGTCTGTTGCACTTGCCGTGGGTATGGTATGTCCTGCCACCTGTGATGATACTACAAGACGTGTCCCACATTCCACATTTGATAAGGTGGCAACCCTACTCTGTGTTGCCTATGTGTGTGCAATATGTAGACATGTGTAGGCCCTGTGAGTAGCTGCTGCCCTCATGACTCACATGTATCTAGGCATGAATGCTAACTGCCACTACCCACATATGTAGGTACTGCCTAAGGCTGTGGCAACTGTAAGTGGTGTGCTGTCTGTCATTGACCCACAAACTGATGTTAGTGCACTGTAATGGGGTCATACAGCAGGTATGGAATGGTGCCATGGTCCTGGCCTCAAGCTGAATGCAGAAAACAATACGATCATACCATATGGCGGGGACATAGACCCAGTACTTCCCACAGCAACATAACCCCACAAACACACAAACTGTGTTGACAGTCCTGGCTACTCAGGTTGATAGCACTGCTGCCTTCAGCCATCAAGTAGTGGCATTGGTCAGAAAAGGCTTGAACATGGTTCAACACATAGATAAAGGGACTACATCCAGACAAAAGGTGGATATTACCTCTGTATAGTCCTCAGTTAGTACAATACATTTTTGTCATGGCCGGTGTTGTATGTACCTATGCAAACATCTGCAAAACTGGAAAGGCTATTTTAACACCCACAAAGGTTATCCATGGCCTTCAACACCTGTTCCATGCAGACAGCTTTGAATCAATAGTTGCCCACTTGGTATTGGACATGTTGTCCACAGGTGGGCTGTGGCATACCTAGATGACAATGTTGTGCTCAGCTCTTCAACAGCTGCCCCATATATGAGTCTAACTCTGTGCACATTACCAGCATGACAGACCTGAATCACATATATGACAGCAAATAAACCTGCTGGAGAGACAGGTTTGTCTCCAAGAGTTTGATGCAGACCCTCATCAAGTGCATCTGTGATGAGTGGATGGGAAAACAAAACTCTGTCCCAGGGGTCCAGCCTGTGCCCATCAATGCCAGGGGCAACAGGTGCTGATCAATGATTATGTTGGTGATAAAGTAATGGCTAGACTTGTAAGGGACCAAGGGCCAGTACTGTAGTAACCTTCTATGGACCTATGAACCTGTGATCCTATGGAACTTTGAGATATGTATCAAGAGTAGCATGCTGTGTCAAGGGATATGCATGCAAGAGTACACTGTCTGCTAACATTGTCCCTCACACACTGTTCCATTGTCCCTCACACACTGTTCCATGTATATGCACCTAGGTAAACATGCACATATACAGCTGTACCTTGGCAAGGAAAAGGTCTCTGCATTGCCACTAAGCCATCATGAGCTTCTGTAATGGCAGCAGATCCCCATGAATTAGACACACAGACACCTGGAACAGAAACACAATAAGGTCTGTCAGACAACAGTCAGTCAGCAGTACTAACAACAATAAAGCATTATGGCACAAAGGTGCATACACTTTGATGTGTACACATGACAAGTGCCACCAGACAGCATCTTACAGGATATAACAGTACTGCACTACAAACTTCCATTAACTGTACTATATTCACTCTGTGCATCAGACATATATTATCATGTCCCTGCAATGATGGTATGGATAACAGGGATGTGGCACAGGTGTCATCACATGCACAGGGTGTGGTGTTGGTTTGCCAAAGGCCTACGCTGTGCCATACAGTTGAAATTGTGTGTGTGTGTGTGTGTGTGTGTGTGTGTGTGTGTGTGTGTGTGTGTGTGTGTGTGTGTGTGTGTGTGTGTGTGTGTATGTGCGTCTGGAGGTGTGCTGGTCAGCTGGGCCATGGAGAGGAGGTGCATGTGTCTGTTGGAGACCTGCATGTGATAGTAATGTGTGAGCAAAACTGTGTAGGGCATTACCAATGCCAAGGATGGAGTCATGCATGTCAGGCAGTGTGGCATCCATGACCCTGAGCATCCATTTGGTGTATCATTCAGAAGGTGCCTGTGTCTTCATGATGGACCTAACATGAGTGGGGTGACATGTGCTGTGACACCTCTGACAGGTAGTGGATAGGCAGCAGTCCTCTTTCAAGCACCCCTGTCAATCTGCCTGTGTGCGACTTCACTATTTCTCTGGCTATGGCTAGTGTCTGCAGTCAGAGATGGCATAGCTGCCACACTCCCCTGTTCAATGCCACCACCTTCTGACTGGCCAATATCTGTGGTGGCTGGGGACTGGGTATGTGTGGGCATACAGACTGTATGCAGGAACATTAGGGGTGGAAGTCGGATGTCAACCAATGGGACAGATTCAGCACCCAACAACCCCATCTGTACCACACTATGGCCACCATCATCATCAGAGTCCAATAAGACACTGACATCAGGTTGTGAGACAGACACACTCCAACCCCTATGTTCACCTGTGAGGGGTAGACAACATGACTACATTAATTCCTGCACTATAATATCTGCTGATCCACACACACACACACACACACACACACACACACACACACACACACACACACACATATACAGGTGAGGTGCCACGAAGGCATGATACAGATGACACCTTCTGACTGATGCCATTCACAACACACAATCAGACCACAATGGACACACTCTGGACAGGCCCTCAACAACATGCAGTGCAGCTACATCCATTAAATGTTGCTAGTACTATACACCTGTGAGATATGTGACAAGTCAAGAGTATGCAATGGACCTTCATCTAAAACACAGTGCACCCGTGTACACAATAGTAATGCACCCATGTATAGCAGATTGGCTACACCTTTACAAAAATATGTGCTAATATGTTACAGCTCCTTCAAATATGGCACACAGTAAAAGTAGCCGACTCCACATCAGACTTCAGACCAGTAATGAGTGGAGTACCACAGGGTTCAGTCCTTGGTCCTCTTCTGTTCAGCATCTACTTCTCTGAAGTGCAGGCCAACAAAGAAGGTCTTTGGCTAACAAAGTTTGCAGATGACCGCAAACTGGGAGTCATAATAGAATCAACTAATGATGTAGACATTCTACAAAAGGGCCTCACAGAGACAGATGCTTGATGTCAAAGTCATGAACTCAAGCTCAATGCCAAGAAGTGCATTGTCATCCCCTTTGGGAAAAACTCTGTATCCATGAACTACCACATAGGCGGTAGCTCACTAAACACTGAAAGTGTGATAAGAGACCTCGGGACACAGTTGGACAGTAGTCTCTCCTTTGATAACCACATCGCCACAATAGTCAGGAAATCCTTCTACATAGCACACCTCAGCACAAAAGGGTTCTCCTCTTGAAAAAAGGAGGTCACTGTTCCTCTCTACTCATCCCTCATCAGACCCATTATAGAGTACAATACCCCACTTGGCATGTATCTCACAATACACTTACGAGAATTGGAAAGGCCACAGAAATACCTCACTTAGAGGATTACCGGCCTCAAACAGACTGTCTCAAAAAACTCCATCTCTACTCTATCGCCTATTGCCTACTCAGAGGCAATCTTTGCCTAACATACAAAGCTATGTCAAACCCAGAGCTGTTAGACATGCTACACTTAAAGAAATCCCAATCTCTCGGAACCACATGCTCCAGGGACCCAAACCTTGTCACCACAATAAACAGAACATGCTGGAGGGATAGATTCCTGTCCAAGATACTTCCCATACTCTGGAACAAAGTACCCATACATGTCAAACAAAGCTCCTCATTGGCCTACTTTAAGAAAAATCTAAAATCTTGACAACTGGATGGGAAATAGAAAATTCACCCTGGGGATCATTTCTGTGGCATTGCTTGACAGGGGCACAGGAAAATAATTTTCTTGGGTGGCAAAAGACAGGAAACCTTTTTGGCTATGCTTATATAGGCCCCAGAGCTGATAACCTAGTACCTACCTATGAATCTATGAACCTATGAACTGCGATTACTGATGTGATGCACTGTAGTGAACCACACTACAACTAAACATGCATGTATTGCAATATGGCTAGGCTGAACAGTAGTGCCCATGGCAAACTAGCAGCCCTTAACATGCCTAGGGTATAGATGAGCTGTAACAAGACAGTTCCACACTCACTGACTACAGGATGATGGTCCCCAGCCACACCAGAGGTACCTATGGATTTGTGGAGAAGAGGTACTGTCAGCAGAAACACATTTGGCATTGGTACAAGATAATATGTGCATTTATCAACATGTACAGTACAAACTGTGATACTACCCAAATTGCTGACATTCACAATATGTGTACACATGTGTGCATTACAAAACCCCTCCCATAAATGCAGATTGGCCTGACATATGTGCACAGGTATGCAGAGGCTGCCATTATGAGTGCTACAGTATTAATGTGATGACCACTGGAGCCTTACCTGGAAGCTCATTGGCTGTGGAATCTGTGCCACCCACCTCCACAACATATGTTGTGATAGTTTCTTGTGAGCTGGTGGCTGCACCCAGGTTTGCCAGGGACTCCTCTGTGGCTGAGAATGGGGGTTATAGAGTAAGCCCTCCCCTGGTGCCAGCACGGTCTTTGGCCACAGCTCTGGCCCTTTGCCATGCATGATGTATTATATCTGTAGCATGTTGTTGGACCTGTTCATAGGTTCATAGGTTCATACTAGGCTATCTGCCCTAGGGCATTTATAAGCCTAGCCAGAGTGTGTTTGGCTTTCGCCACCCATTTTAAATTAATTTTGCTATGCCTTTTTTTGAGGTTAGTATACTGTGCCTCTGTCTAACAGTGACACAGAAGTGATAAACGGGTAAACTCGATCTCCCATCCACTCATCAAGATTCCTCTTGAAGAGGGTCAATGTGGGACTCTGCCTAACTTGGACTGGGATTTTATTCCAGAGTGAAGGGAGAGTCTGGGTTATGAATCTATCCCTCCAGCATGTCCTATTTATTTCAGTGCTGAGGTTCAAGTCTCTCGGTAGCGTGGCTCGCTGGGATTTGGATTTTCTGAGGTGCACCATGTCCATTAATTCCGGGTTGGACATGGCTTTATACGTCAGGCACAGATCGCCTCTGAGCAGGCGGTATGCTACTGAGTAGAGCTGGAGTTTCTTTAACCGGGCAGCATATGGCATCTGTTTGAGCCCTTTGATCCTCTTGGTGAGGTACTTTTGGGGTCTTTCCAGTTGCTGCAGGTGTCTGGTAAGTTACATCCCAAAAGGGGCATTGTACTCAATTGTGGGCCTGATGAGGGATGAGTAAAGAGGTACGATGACCTCCCCTGATCTAGATGTGAATCCCTTCATGATTAGGTGGGCTATATAAAATGTTTTTCTAACCACTTTGGCCACGTGGTTGTCAAATGAGAGATTGCTATCAACTTGGGTCCCCAGGTCCCTAATGACTTCTTCTGTACTTAATGGATTACCACCTATGTGGTAATTTGTGGGCACTTTGTTTTTGCCAAAGGGGATGACTATACACTTTTTGGCATTTAGCTTGAGGCCATGGCTCTGGCACCAGTTGTCTGTTTCTATGAGGCCCTTTTGGAGGATGCTTGTGTCGGCTGGTGGCTGACATCATTCACCATTGCTATGAGGTCTGCCCACAGTGCAGTGCATTGTTGCTGGTTATGGTGGGTCCTTGTCAACAGCACCCAGTGATGGAGTCTCAGGGCATCAATAATGGCAGCTGTCTCAGCTTCCGAGAAAGGTGGATTGTGACATCTATACATCTCACCTGACAGACATGAAGAAGGAAACACATCACAAGACTGCAAACAGTGCTTACCATTATGCACACACCCTGCACATCCACGTTTGCTACAAATATCCAACAATAACTATCACATCATACCCCACCATCTATCGCCACAGTATATATGTGGCTATCTGCAATATAGTGGCAATACATCATGCATTGCCCTCCTGATCCTGATGTTTCATGCTACTTGTTGCACGTGCTATAAGGTCTTCAAATGTATTTACCTTCTGCACCTCTTACTGCTTGTTCATAGCCTGTATAGATGGTATGGTGTGGTGTCAGCCTCCTACTGTTGTAGTATGCACCTGGGCTGTAGGCCCACCCCTGAGGTCTTCCTGGCCTTCTTCCATCACATTCTTGACTATATGGCTTGATAATGTTCTACAGTTGCCCCTGCCAATGCGGTTTATATGGATGTCCTGGCACAGTGTAGCACCTGCCTCATGTACACAGATGGAGAACCATCTACAAACACCACCAAAGAACACACTGTGTGAGAGATGCAATGTCACTTGTAATCTGCAGTCCATGCTCTCACCCTGTCAAGGCCACATATCTGTCTCCAAACAGGTTGTCAACACAATCAGTACACCTCATACACCATCCAAACCTACACAACACACACAGATGCACACACACACAGACGCACACACACACACACACACACACACACACACACACACACACACACACACACACACACACACACACACACACACACACACACACACACACACACACAGATGCACACGCACACACACACACACACACACACACACACACACACACACACACACACACACACACACACACACACACACACACACACACACATATGCAGTCGACCTCAACATACACATCCACAAACAAAGGAGACTTCCAAGGCAAAACCATATGTGAATGCCACAGCCATACACAGCACATACCACACATGGCCAAACACCTGTATCCCACAGTCACTGAGGCATCAGCACATGTCAAACATAGTACACATAGGAGAATCCATTGTGAGACACACTGATGTACCACTCACCTGGCTGTACATGTGGATACTCACAGGTATTTGCATGTCAGGTAACAGATTCTACCATATCACATGTGCACCGCTATATCTCACCAACAGGTACAGTCAGGGGTCTGTGATGGTCCATATTGCTGCGCCTGACTTGAGATGTATGTTCCTGGATTGTGTGCAGTGAGACATGAGTGAGCACTCTGATTATGTGTCCCATGCAGGTATGTCCCTAGCCATAGGCAGCATTCTGCTGTCACCCAGACTGATGCTGTAAGACATTCAGGAAATGATTGCCCTTAACATGTGGCTTTTTAGCTTGTGATATTCAAGGAGGTTCCATTACCTATGAGCCAGGGGTGATATGGTCAACAGATCATGATGCACTGCAACAGGTGGCCTCCATCTGTCTCAACTGGCATTCAGGTGTCTGGCAATGGTTCTCACCACCCCCATAGTGCCTTCATTAGGAAAAGTGGTGAGGTTATCAGTACCAATATACAACTGTCAGTGCTTGACAGTGCACCACACATTGAAGACCATGCCGCTACACCCTAGGTGTCTACACATGACACTGCTCTCAATGGAAGCAATCTTAACTCTGGGAATGCTGACATCTGTGCAGTCACACACACATGGTTCAATGGTGTAGAGAGCACCCCAGCCTTACCTGGTCAATCATCCTGTCATGCCATCATACAGCAAAGTGTGGGTATAAATGGCATGGGACATGTGATTTGAGTATCTATGAGACACATACTTACCTCCCTGCTGTACAGGCAGTGGAATGCACAGGAGACACTGCAGGGGCAGTTCACCATTTGCAACACAACTATTCAAATCATATTTAGCTACTGGCCACCACATGTGATCAGGAAACCCATCCTGCCTATATGGACCATACATACCTGTATTCTGATGTGAGTCTGTACCCTGATCCTGGGATACTTGAACAACCCAAACATACATTGGCCGATGTACATATGCCATCACACAAATGGCCAGAGAGCCATCAACAGTGAAATTACAAGCACCTTGGTACAGCTATGGGCTGCCCCCACATGAGGTGAAGGTGTGTTGCGGTGGATATACAAAACACAGGTTACCCCTGCAACATCCCTACAGAATCACCCTCCATGGCAAAGCAACCATCATGCAGTTATGTTTGCAGTCACCATCTCCCACAATACCCATCTAGCTAAGGTCACACATACATACACCTCCAACACGAAATACAGCCTCCTGGGCTGTGGTATACACAGCTTCACAGCCCCAAATCTCCCCTGTTAGGGACTGGCACCAATATCCATGCATACACACATGTGCTAGATGTGCATTTGCATAGATGCATGGAGTCAGGTATACCCGACAGGACTACGTCATCCACTGCAAGGATTCATACACCTGTCTGGTGGACATCTGCAGTATATAGGTGTCTATAACAGGGATGACATACAACTGTCAGTGACAAACTAGTGGCAGTTGGCCATTTACAAGCAATGTCTTAGAGTGAACAAGAGGATGGGATCATTCCTGTAAACCTGCACAGCAAACCCAGAGCCAGCATTGTTGACATCCACTACAGGCAATCATCTCCTGTTCTGCACATATGTCTGCAACATCACAGGTTGCACCTACATCTGCTCTCTTATGGTGGTCAAGGACACCAGCTATAACAGTGCTGTAAGTATTGCATACTTGATGTCTGCCAGAGTCAGTGTAGGCTTCTCCCCCTATACCCCCTATCAGTATATCAGGATGCCCACAATACCTGCCTTTTTTCCTAGATGTAGGGAACAGGTCACCTCTGCCATGTGAAAGTCATGGTATACATCCGCCATGGAAGCCTATCACATGACAGGATGCATCCTTCATGACTCCAAACATAACCTTGCAACAACATAAGCCACTTTATTCAAAGGAGGCCTGACTATTGCTTTTGTCCCAGCCATGTGAAGGACAACCATTGTCACCCCTTTACATTAAGGTGGTGCATCCACCAATCTGTCATATTACACACTGATCAGCCTAACTCAGCTGTTCTGCAAGGCCATAGCACAGTCTATACTGAACCTCATTAACAAGGACATTGGTGACCTACACACACACTCCATCATGCACAGTTAGGCTTTGTCAAGGAAGGGATTATGACTGCTACACTCGGTGGCCTCTTTGAAACAGTCACCAAAGTCATGGATGGAGGATCATGGTGCACACTGCCTACTTTGACCTGGACAAAGTCTTTGACATTATAACTCACCTGGCCATAATAGATATATGCTCACAAGTATGCATCACAACATATGTTACCATAGGAGTAGCACACTGGTACATTGATATGACCCAACTAATCCACATAGGGGAATCCACCCCAAGCAGTTGACCCATAGCTAGTGGCATAACCTGTTCTGTCTTTGGGTCTCTGTTATGTGTGATGTACATGTCTGTGGTGCAGGGCACAGCCATTGGCCTATGGCCAAACATGTCTGCAGACAACTGCATGCCGTATGCTGTCACTGGATTCCATACTGATGTGGACATCTGCCTAGCAGGGTCTCATGCAGATACATGACTGGTGCCAGAAACATGGCCTCAGGCCATACATCATGATATGCAATGGCAAACATTTTGTGGAGAGTGATGTTCCCACATATCAGACTACTAACAACATCATAGTCACGCAATCACTCATGTGGGATATGTGCACATAGCTCAATGACAACATGACATTTCACCACCATCTTGCCTTTGTTGTTTGGTAAACCTTCTACATGGGCCACCTCATACCTATGGGTGTGTCATCCAGGGACATGGGGTCCTAACATCCCTGTATTCCCCACAATAAGGCCCATTATTGTATAAAATGCCCCAATTGTCATTCACCTTACAAAGGACATGTAGCAACTGGGGACATCACAGGGGTTCCCCACCATGGAGTACCAGGGCCTCAAACATCTACCATACACATATAGGCATTAAGCACAACTATCTACCCGGTGTCATACATACATACTCATCAGAGGTGACGTCGGTCTGACATGCAAGGCAATCACAGACTCCACATTGTTGGCTCTGCTGCACAAGTGCAGCTCAAGCTCCACTCTAGTAACACACATACACACACACACACACACACACACACACACACACACACACACACACACACACACACACACACACACCCTCAACCTGGTGTGTGACATCAAATGGTCTTCTTGGCGGCTCAGATGTGTATCCACACATTCACCCTGCTGTGGAATTGTCACCCTGTCCATATCAGGCAGGGTAGCTATTTATAAAAATCCAGAGACCAGGGCCAACAAAACTCCTCTAAAAATCCACAAATGGCACTTCCAGCAGGAGAGTACACGAGGAACGTAAATAAGGGAAATTGCTTTATTGTAGCCAACAACAAATACTCAACTCACAAAGTGCAACAAAACAATAATTCTTATAAGTTTTTATTTAATTTTTGTCAACACATATGTATTGTATTTTTAAGCTGTTGTGTTTTATGACATTGCGTTTTAGGGTATTTGTAGTTAATTAAATATGTAAATAAGTGAGGGATTTGCATTTTGATTGGTTAATGTTGTTATATAAAGGAATGTATGGAAATGGGGATGCTGCATGTCTGAAGAAATTCTAATATTTGAACAAAAAATGCGGTGAGTATTTTGTTTTATTGCACTTTGTGAGTTGAGTATTTGTTGTTGGCTACGATAAAGCAATTTCCCTTATTTATGTTCCTCGTGTACTCTCCTGCTGGAGGATGGCCACTGTGGTGCAGCGGTTAGCATTGCCACCTCACAGCAAGAGGTTCTCTGGTTCGATCTTCAGTTGGGGTGCCTTCTGTGTGAAGTCTGCATGTCCTCCCTGTGGTTGCATGGGTTTCCTCTGGGTGCTCCAGTTTCCTCCCACATCCCAAAGACATGCTGTAGGTGGATTGGACACTCTAAATTGGCCCTAGGCATGAGTGTGTGCATGTGTGTGCCTTCTGTGGAAGGTTAGGCATTGGACTGGCAACTCAACACCATAAAAACTCCACTGCCAATCATGAGCAGACAGGTGATTCGCTGTGGTGATCCCTAACCAGGAAAAGCCAAAAGAAGAAGTACTCTTCTGCTGGAAGTGCCATTTGTGGATTTTTACAGGGTAGCTATTTACACATTTGCAGGTGGACCCTGGATAACTGGATGGTTAACTGCACATACACCATTGGGATACCACCTGTGTCACTGTCGGACTGGGGTATCAGGTGCTGCCCTGCATACACATGAGCTAACATGTGGCCTAGGTATATGGAACCTCAGAGCCCATAGCCTAGTAACCTCATATGGTCCTAGGTATACCAGTTATGGCCTGTGTGCTGTGATAGGCTGTGTTGTTATGTGTCCACACACATCACTGTCATCAACTGTGGTGTACCCCCTTTGGGCAAAATTACAGTACCATGTCATACAGCCAATATCCAAGAGCTACGTGAGTGGTATTACAAGTGCATGTGGACATTCCAGCAACATCTGTGCTACTCAATAACTGAGAGCAGTGCATATGTGGTGGTGGGCTTCCTCCTCGTAAGTGTCTGACATTTGCAATACCCAGATGTTTGCAGAATGTGTACATGTGCCTGATATATGTGGATCCCATGCCAGGCAAATGTGGATGTCTGGACACCAGATGGGCAATATGTAATGGGTGTCCCTAGAGTGTGGGGAATGTGTATTTGACACGCCAGACCCTTCAGAACACAGTAATAGTACATTAATATCTGGTACTGTACTCATTCCCTTACATTGTATGCTCAATATGTACACACTGCTGCTGAGGTGGGGCCTGTGTCCCCCTACTACTACTGCCTGTAACCTACTGTCCTGCTGCAGGGGGTCACCAGGTATGCTAGCCATGGCTTGAAGGCAATGATATACAGGTGTGGAGTACAGAGTGACCTAGATAGAGTACAGTGGGACTAGTCAGGGAAACCTAGACTATCTTTGAACTAACCCTCTATGACATTCACAGACCGAGAGGAGCTCATGACATTACATGTGATATGCCAGCTATACCCACCAGTAGTTACTGTCAGTATTGTACAATAGACAATGCAGTTGCATTTCTATGTGGGCTGACCATTGCTGGGGGACTCAGGGGCCAGTGCTGTCATCTATGTCACTGCATACAGAGCCAAAAGGCAAGACTGTAGGTGCTGGACAGCAGACTAACAGCAACATGTCATTCCAAGATATGTTGTTGAGACCTACTGTTGACATTCCTATTTCCCATGACTGCATCCCCCCATCTGCATTTCATTACATGTTTAACTGTATGACATACCTGATGTAGTGCTGTACTCCTTTGTGAGCAGAATCCCTGTGGTATTTTTCCTTGGAAATCACAGTCTGTCTTCATGAATTACATCACAGATCTCTGTACCATAGGCAGCAACTTGCATTGTGTAGGTAATGCTCATGAACAGGTGATTGCCTGTGCACCAATCTGTGACTCACACTTGTTAATAGCATGCAGAACAGCTGGGTTGCATTGACATTAGCTAATTGCATGGGAACACAGTGCTATAATTAAGACCTTCATGAAGGCCTTGGCCCTTTTCTTTGCCTGTGAGGATGACACTATTGAGATGTGGGAGCTACAGGATCACAGAGGGTAGGAAGAACTACTGTTCACTGTTTGGATTGATGTGGTATGTCCACAGTTTTGCATGCTATGTTTGGCCATTGTTAACTCACTTTCTGATTCTGTGACAGGTTACGGTTTAACAATGTGTGTTGGGGTCAGTAAGGAGACAGGCAGATGTGAGTGTCATACATCATTTTTATCTGATTGTGCATGCTGTTACAGTTGATGCTGGCCTATCAGCTGTGTATTCTTCTAGGGGAGACTGTGACACTTATCCCTGTCACCTGAACATTCCTCCCTAATGCTTTATGTATGGTTGTTGTGTGTGGATGCCCTGTTCTAGGTGTTTGGGAGGTGTGGTACATCTGTAGTAGGTAGCATGTGTAGCAGACTGCAGCTGCTGCATTATGGCCAGGAGTCATACTGAGGATTTTGAAGATACTGGGGACAGCAAACTGTATTTGTCAGTGAGGGAGCAGTATCAGCTCTTGTGTCACAGCATGGCCAGGGTGAGGGCACCCATAACAGTCCAGGTGAGGCATGTGCCTCTTGTACATATGTTAAGTAGTAGTATCATCCAGCGAGTGGTAGGGGACATTTAAGACACGTATTCATATGTGTGATGTGTCCCACCCTCCAGGCCTTTGATGTGCTACTGTGGGTGTCAGTGAATGCAGTAGCAGCAACAGTTCTGCTGGACATTGCAGGGCTCAGTTATTTCTAGGTTGTATTGACAAGCATGTAGTTGTTGTGCAATAGACTAGACTGTGGGTCTGAACTGTGGGTGTCCAGATGCCAGACATGCTAGGAATATATTATTACTGGAGGTGTATTTGCAAGACATATGTGCATGCATACAGTGTGTTACACAGGATTGGCATGAACATGTGTGCTTGGATGACTATGATGTGTGGCACTGACCTGTCTGCCATGCTTTTGTAACCTTAATCTGCAATGACTTGCCAGTACTTTAGTACACAGAATAGGTTTGATGACAAAGATGCCATAAGTAGGTGACACAACTGTGGATATTCTGCAATAGTCTGTGCAGTTGTCAGCTCTACCTGATATTGTAGGCCTCCCGTCAATCCATCAACATGTCATTGGCTGTGTACTGATTCAGTGTCTGCATTACAGGCCTTAGTACGCTTATCACATATGTAGAAGTACTGTCAGTCGTAATCAGGATATCTTTGTAAAAACACCAGTCATACTCCAGAGCTGAGTTGGCCTCGTGGTGCATTGTACTGAACTGTAGTTCAGACAGTCCTGGGTTTGGGTTTGAGACTTGGCAGGGGTATATTTTTTCCTAATGTTACATCACTATACCGTATGATATATTTACAAAAACACCCACAGATCCACAGGGCTGAGTTGGCCTAGTGGTGTATTACACTGGATTGAAGTTCAGAGGGTCTTGGGTTCAAGACTTGGCAGGGCTGGTTATTTTATTGATGTGCAGAACAGTGTCTGAATCAGATAAGGTGATTAAAGCAGTTTTAAGTGGGTTTGAGCTGGTTTGCACATTGCACAGCAATGTTAAGCAGTGCTTATCCCTGCTTAAACCCACACTATTTTCAAAAAAGAAAAGAAAAAAGGGGTGATAGTAATGTAGTTAAATGGGGGCAAGCAGGGGGAAAAACAATATGAAAGGCAGGTAGTGATGTGCAGGATGGGTGTAGGAAAGGACCATAGCTCTCCATTTCTTTGGCAGCAACAGCTGTGCATGATGTGGGCAATTTGGAATTTGAAGTCTCACATCCCACACGGAGGGGTGTGGGGGACATAACTTTGTTGATTAATTGCTGGGATGATTATTGATAACAGTGTACATGGGTGTAAAATGGAGAACTGTGTATGGGGCAATATTTTTTTTGCAGGACAGATGCCCTGTTTTTTTTTTTTTGTTTTTTTTAAGGAGAGAGTGGAATGTTGGGGAAGAGTTGTAGGTACATTTGAGGAGGTATGTTGGTAGGAGAGGTTGCATTTGCAGACAGACAAGACAGACATGACAGCGGACAGGGGCGATGTATGACACATGAGGGGGATAAACACCTTGGACAGGGAGGTTGTTTGGGAATCAGAGGACCAAGTGCTCCCAGATGGAAACAGTGGGACTGAGGTCCCCACCCATGGGCAGTCACCACTGCCCCTTCACAGCCCCAAAGGTGGCTGTGCTGGGGGCTGGGCACCAGGGCAGGCCTGCCCCTTGAGGTGCATTAGTCTACCCTCAATCTGGTGCAGTTGGTCATCCAAATCCTGCTAGATGACTCTGTGCACCATCTCTGGAAATTGCGGTGAGAAGATCCTCTCCAAGCTCGCGCCCAGGGTGGGGGTTGGGCCCCATCCCCTGAGGCGGTTCCACCTGAGGGTGGTGCAGGACCAGCAGAGGAGGCAATTCCAAGTTGGGTCACAAACGTGATGGGACCCTTGCCATGGCCAGATGAGGTGGGACAGGTGGATCCGCTGAGATCAGTCTACCCAAACATGCTATGGTGTTGAGGTTTGTGAAAGTGTATTACTTAGTCATGAACAACACATTTCAACGTTAGTTATAACAGCATGCATGGGTGTTCCAATTAACCCAGAACAATAGAATTGCATAGCATATGGAACACAGCCATAAATGGATTAACAGTCAATATTGTAACAGCATGCCAGTAACAGTTACTACAAAAGGCCAACAAGTGGAATTTCAAGAAGGTATGTTAGTATGCAACCATTGAAATATATAACCAATAATAAAACACAAGGCCCAACATTAGGTTTTTTGAGAACAGCATATGTGGAAATGAAACCATACCTGTAGTATAGGAATAATAATTTGTGATGCAGATAAGGGGTGGGAGGAGAGAAAAACATTCCATTAACAACTGTATAGGCTATATTTTTCACTACAATACCGCTCAGTAATCTACAAGTCTGACCTCACTTTACATCTATATGTACCCTTTAGCTTCTGTAGCACATACATACCTCTCAAGATGTCGAAATGGAATGGTATGGGTCAAGCTGTAAGAACTATAGCTACGTAACTACAGGGGACTTATACATGTCAGAGTTACATACATGACTAACAAGGTGTAGCCTGCACTGATGTTATGTGAGTGTGCTACTGGCATTCTTTAACTAGATTCATTTCTGTGTCCAAGGTTATTGGCAACAATGATCACTAGCCATGACAGTGTGACACCTGAGAGACATGTATCATGCACAGTGCATGGAGTATATACCTATCCTGTTGTCATTCATAGGCATGGGGTTGAACTATCAGCACACATTCACAGACACACTTGGCATACAGCCGTACCAACAGTAGAACATTTAATTTGTCTAATTCCTTTGGAATACTACTGTACTTCATGACATTTTATTTAATGGAGTCTTATCAACTTGCTGACCACTGCTGTTTACACACCAGTACATGTGGAGACAGACTATTAGTATACCCTTCATACAGCTACTACAGACATTTCTTTACCTGTAAGTCATGTGGAAAAAATATCTGTTAACACTACCTCTGTGTTGGTTGACTGATTTGTGCCTAAAGCTAACCTGGTGACAAACTCTGACCTGGTAATGTAGGTGGAGTGTCACAGAAAACTGCAGTGACAGCTGAACATACATACATGAGATTCATGCATGACAGAGATAATAGGCGAAGTGTGTATTAATAGTTGGAATGCAGGTGTATGCATTTAATCCTAGTGTATGGGAATATGTGTGATGTGTACAGCCCATATTGAGTTGCTGGGTTGCCTACCCAATCCATATACATTTGCAGATTGTATATTTGCAGTCTACAGCTATTACAGTCTTACACTTGCCTACATCAGCGTACCTACATTCAGGAATGCATATAGCTGAAATGCTAAGGTTGACACAAGACAATCCTGAGGGAAACACACTATAATACTTTACACATTACTATTCAAGGTTCAGATCTTAGTGCAGAACATATATCAAATTACATTCTATCTTGTTTCACAGCTCCACATCTACACTTTAGCATAGCAGTTCCTTATCAGCCAAACTTCAGTTGCTTCATGGTGTCATAGCCATATTTGCTGTGGAGCACCTGTAAAATTGGATTTCTTCAAGAACAGACCACAATACACGCAACAATTGGGAGAAAAAAGCTTTAGTGAGGGTGACATGACACAGTGGTTTATTTCATTCACAATTCTGACTGCAGTTGTACAGTATATCCTGTACATGATGAATGAATGTAATTTATTACCTTCACATTTTCAGTCACGGTGTACTTTATTACAAGAGCCTTAGTATTAATACAGTATATACTTATGTAATTCCTACACACTATTACTACAGTATTAGCTTTCTTTCATCAATAGTAGCATGTCTGATGCCTTCATCAGTATTGCACAGTACCTGACATTACTCACTTATATCATTCTGGGCCTAAGAACACATTCATTGCAGTACACTCAGAACAGACTACACCAACTGGCAGTTACCAATGTACTCTTTCTTATTTATAGTAATATATATTGCAAAATATATTTGTACTCACCACACTGTCAGAGCATTCTCGCTAGGCGCCCTGCATGGACCTCCAGGTTGCAAGCTCTCTCCTCTGCAGCTGTGGGTGGAAACACACTATTATGCATACCGGTCTATCAGATATTCATACTACAATTTGATAAATCACTGGTTCTTATATTTACAAACTTCTGGGGCATTCCAGTCCCGAGTATCTTGGATCCATTGGGCTAAGAACCCCCCTTCCTTCTCTTCAGGTCATCATGATGATGACACACCTGCTCACCGGTGCACGGGATTCCAGTTGCAGTGATGAGGTTATGTGCCAGATGGTCCCAGGCCTCGATCTTGTATTCAGAGCCCTGGTACTAGCTCTGCAACAGTCTATCACCATGGTCTTTGACAAGGAACCCAACCATGACCCTGGACTCCAACATGCCCCAGCGCTGCACCCGAAAGCTCGCTCCCTCTCTGACTCCAGCCATAGCTCCTGCAGTGATAAAACTCCAACAGGTTCTGGTTGTATTCTCACCTGTTCAGTTTTAATAAGCCTGTTTTCCCATCCTTTGCCACCACTGGCCATTTTTAAAAATGCTTAGATCCACTTAGCACCATGCAAGCCCACTGAGCTGAGCTAAGGACTGCTTAAAGTGGAACTGCTTAGCAATGCTCAAACCAGCTAAGTGGAGCTGAGTGTTGCTAAGTATTGCTAAAACAGGTCCTGTTTAAGCATGGCTTAGCTTGGCTTAGCAGCGCTTAGCAAAACTTAGCTAAGGGCAAACAACATTTTAAATAATAAACAAAATATATATTCACATTAATTACTCATTATCGATAGTTTATTATTATGTGTATGCATTTTACTTTACATGACCTCACCCTATGTATTTTAATTACATTACCTTGAGGTGTGACTGTACTGTATTGGACACTTGTGTTTAACTGGAGGTTTTCACCTCATATCTCCACTGACACTGGGATTCTGGACCAGCTGCACTAACCTGTTTAACAAATATCAATAACTACGTCAATAAAAAAAAAAAAAAAACGTATATAGAAATGCTTTCCGATATAAAAGCTGAATAGCCTGTCTGGGTATTCGAACAGTACACCTACTGTACATAATGCTGTGACTCTAACCATTCAGCTAACTTGGATGTGAAGATTTCAGCTATACATTTCTATATAGCTTTTCATTACATTTAAGCATTGCTGAACAATGCGTCACACCGCACAAACCTGCTCAGCTATGCATAAACTTGACCTTTTGTATAAAAATTAAAAGAATCCGGTTTCTATTTTTAGATGTCTGACACATGTTTATTTCTAAGTGCCACACCACGTAAACATACAAAGAACAAAAAAAAATAAATAAAAGGGACAATACATTTTCACTTTTAATTTCACTGCCATCTGGCACTCTGACAGTACAGAGAGTGTGTTACGGACACTGTAACACACTCCCTACATATACATTGCAGAACTGGCCATGGAAATACATTTATTTATATTTCAGTACCGTCCGGCACTTTGACAATGCAGGGAGCGTGCTATTGACACTGTAACACACCCCTACATATACATTGTAGAACTGGCTGACTAAATTACTATTTTAGTCCTGTCCGGCACTTTGACAGTGCAGAGGGTGTGTTATACATCTCCAAGCACTGTAACATACCCCCTACACTGATTCATTAACCGTGTATATTGCTCTCCCTCAGTAGCATGCCTTCAATAATATGCAAGGCTCGCTGCTGAGGGGGAGCTGTAGACACAGCCATGGTACACTCTGTGTAGGGTTTGCACTATTCCTACACGGAGTTTATTAAATCTGGGGGGGGGTTGTCTTTTTACCGTTACCACTTTTGTAAGTGATTGTCACAGAATATGCTGTATGACCTATTGCCAAGGTCATGGCTGAATACAGTCCTCAGACCACTTCACTTACATGTTTAGCAAATATAAAATAAGCCAAGTTCCTCTTCTACCTTTCTGTGCTGATGTAAGCCCCTGAGAAGGTTTGCAGATGTAATGAACATATGCACACCTGTTAGCATGGTGATTCTTTTATAGTGCCCGGTTTTAATGTGCTTTGCATTGCTCTTAAATGCAGTAGCTTCCAAGTTGACATGACTATTTATTTCTATTCTAGCTGAGCAGCCATTTACAGTGTAAAGAAGCAGCTTTGTTTAACACTTTAATGATATTTTACTGGGGGAGTTACAGGGATATTGTCAGTCCATTTAAAATATTTTTTTCTTCTGTTTTTCAGTATCAGCACTGATTTTACAGTGAGGCTACCAAACTTGGTGCTGGAATATGAAAAGTTTTACCCACTTAGCTGGACATACTACAGTTAAGCAATAAGCAAACAGCTAATTTTAAATGTATAGGATGCGGGTGAGCAGGAGCTTGCATTTCATGGTTAAGGGAGCCTTAACCCTCTCATATAGCATAGTCTTTTAATGAATATTTAATAATGTGATGATAAAAACTGCATTTTCAAACCATTTTCTGTTAAGTGGCCTAGAATCCCCAAATTAAACTAATTCAAAATGTTTGCTTGTCTTGACAGTCCATGACAGAATGAATCAGTCAGATCCTCTCAACACTCATTTCATTACTTGTCTATTTCCATTTAATACTAAGAGTATTCTATGAATTAGTCTAGAAGAAGAAAAACGTCTGTTGCTAAGGATAAGTTTTTCATGGTAAAAATCTTTGCACAAACTACAGAAAAAAATAATATAGTAGTCCAGTAACTGAATTAATGTTTTAAATTAAATTAATAATATTTCTAAAAGGAGAAATGAGGCTTTCAGACAGCATGGCACCACCGAAGGCAAGTTTGTTCTGTATTCCGAACACTCTGTCATCTTGGCCTGATTCCCCAGTCTGTGACACGTATGTCTGACTTTCAGATACAGGATTTCTTAGAGCACTATCCCTCTTCTGACAGCTTACATCAGAAAGTAGCATGAAGGCCTTCTTACTTATTCTGTTTCTTTTTGTCCAACTTAAATACTGATTTATTACTTTAAGGCCAACATGCTCAAAACAGTTCTGAAATTGTAGTTCATGCCTTCATGCAGACTGCAGAAATTGTCAGTCATGCATAACACATGGTATACCCATCCACCAACATTCCCTTCGTTAAAAAATGTTTGGTGAAGTAAGCACTGAAGGATGTGTTGATACAGTGGTATTTTATCATGGAGGGTTCGTGTTTTCTTTTCTCTCCTTGCATGTGAAAAACTATCTAGAGTTATATACACTAGAAAATAGAAATTGTGTGTTTTCTGTAGGAATGCTCTCAGCCTGTGAATTGCTATTTTTTCATAATAATAAGCAACATGTTTTTATTTCAGCATCATCTGCCCCTACACACACACACACACACACACACACACACACACACACACACACACACACACACACACACACACACACACACACACACACAGACAAAGAAAAAAAAAAACTTTTACACATCTCTTTTACTGCATACATAAATGGAGTGAGCAATTGTCAGGTACCTGTTTCACATAGAGAGTCCGTTCTTATAAAATAAAAGTAAAAAGTATAAGCCACAGCTTCTACAGTGCATTTAAATAACATGCATGTTTGCTAGCCAGGTCTGTGTCATAGAAGGATAAAGACTTGACTGCACTGCAGAGTTGGTCACTCATGATTGATTAATGCCTTGAGTGCCTGGGGAGGGGGATGGGCTGGCTGGTGGAAGGGAATAGTTACTCTCAGCTCGTCCAACCTGCAGAGACGTAGATAGCTGTAGCTCACCAACTAGATGACTCCTAGTGGTAGCATTAGGTGTTGCACCCTTGGACCACTGGCCTGGGGAACACACGCTACCATTCTGCAGATTCATGCACCACAGAATTCAGCACAAGTATTACAAGCAAAAATGCCATTACTATACATAACAAACACTCAAGAAGAAACGTAAGATGCAAGGCAGGCACGTTGATCCAAAAACAAACAAGATAATATGGAGTTTTTGCAATTCCACCATTCATAAGCAAACTTACAAATCACAAATGACATTGCTCAAATTTCTCACACAGGATGCTAAATGCAAGAAAATAAATACTCTCTGAACTTGCAAGTTAAGTCAATTAACACAGAGAAATAATTCTAATTTACAACTGTGGTTTTCGCTGTGTCACAAAATCAACAGTAGCATTAAAGGCACTTTTGTTTGCAGACATTCTTCCTCCCTTCATGCTATCTGGTAGACACATGCAAAATTTTTCATGGTTTTTCAAATTCCAGTAGGCAGAAACAGTCTCCAAGTTTCACTAATGCAAAAAATGTTGGACATGCTACACTTAAAGAAATTCCAATCCTTCAGAGCCACACGCTCCAGGGATCTAAACCTTGTCATCACAATAAACAAAACATGCTGGAGGGATAGGTTCCTGACCCAGAGACTCCCCGGACTCTGGAACAGATTGGCCATACATGTTAATCAGAGTGCCTCATTGGCCCTCTTCAAAAGGAACCTTGACGATTGGATGGGAGAAAGGAAATTCACCCCGGGAATCACGTCAGTTGTCTTACTAGACAGGGGTCCAGGGAAGTAAATAATGTGGGAAGAAATAGCTAGGGAATTGTTATGGCTAGGCTTGTATAGGCCCTAGGGCTGATAGCCTAGTACCAACCTATGAACCTACGAAAAAAAAATACACTCACGATAGACTAGGACTTTCCCCTTGTAAATTCAAGTGAAATTTTTACAAATTTAGAGTTGGAAACCTTTTATGATGCTGATGTCACTCCATGTCTTACGGACTTGTCTGGGTTTGTATGTGTGACCTTTTCCAGATTCATATCACACATACACCTGCCAAGGACTTAAAGAACTGCAAAAGGGAATCAGACAGAGAATGAAGGCCATACCTGATTAATGCTCCATAGTGGTCTCTGCTGTCAGGGACTGTAAACTGAAATATATGACTCATCTAGGATCCAGTATCTCCCTTTGTATCTTTAGGTGCTGAATCCCTTCTATTGTGTATTGCATTCCATCTTTGAAGAACCCACCTTCATTGACATTTCCAGACCTCCAGTTATAATCTATGCTCTGGCTGTAGTCATGCAGATCACGGTCATAATCAGCTTTGGAATGTCCTCCCTTTTCTCACCTAACAATCTCTTTTATGGCAAAGTCACTTGCTCAAGGCCACAAAGTTGGCAAATGAAGACTAAGGAAATCAAACTCTGCACCATAGGAACTATAGCTCACAACCTTAACCCCTACCCCAACTGTCAGAATATACCTCTGCACCATAGGAACTATAGATCACAACCTTAACCCCTACCCCAACTGTCAGAATATACCTCTGCACCATAGGAACTATAGCTCACAACCTTAACCCCTACCCCAACTGTCAGAATATACCTCTGCACCATAGGAACTATAGATCACAACCTTAACCCCTACCCCAACTGTCAGAATATACCTCTGCACCATAGGAACTATAGCTCACAACCTTAACCCCTACCCCAACTGTCAGAATATACCTCTGCACCATAGGAACTATAGATCACAACCTTAACCCCTACCCCAACTGTCAGAATATACCTACCTCTGCACCATAGGAACTATAGACCACAACCTTAACCCCTACCCCAACTGTCAGAATATTCCTCTGCACCATAGGAACTATAGATCACAACCTTAACCCCTACCCCAACTGTCAGAATATACCTCTACACCATAGGAACTATAGCTCACAACCTTAACCCCTACCCCAACTGTCAGAATATACCTCTGCACCATAGGAACTATAGATCACAACCTTAACCCCTACCCCAACTGTCAGAATATACCTCTGCACCATAGGAACTATAGATCACAACCTTAACCCCTACCCCAACTGTCAGAATATACCTCTGCACCATAGGAACTATAGATCACAACCTTAACCCCTACCCCAACTGTCAGACTATACCTCTGCATCATAGGAACTATAGATCACAACCTTAACCCCTACCCCAACTGTCAGAATATACCTACCTCTGCACCATAGGAACTATAGCTCACAACCTTAACCCCTACCCCAACTGTCAGAATATACCTCTGCACCATAGGAACTATAGATCACAACCTAAACCCTACCCCAACTGTCAGAATATACCTCTGCACCATAGGAACTATAGCTCACAACCTTAACCCCTACCCCAACTGTCAGAATATACCTCTGCACCATAGGAACTATAGATCACAACCTTAACCCCTACCCCAACTGTCAGAATATACCTCTGCACCATAGAAACTATAGATCACAACCTTAACCCCTACCCCAACTGTCAGAATATACCTCTGCACCATAGGAACTATAGATCACAACCTTAACCCCTATCCCAACTGTCAGAATATACCTCTGCACCATAGGAACTATAGATCACAACCTTAACCCCTACCCCAACTGTCAGAATATACCTCTGCACCATAGGAACTATAGATCACAACCTAAACCCTACCCCAACTGTCAGAATATACCTCTGCACCATAGGAACTATAGCTCACAAGCTTAACCCCCTACCCCAACTGTCAGAATATACCTCTGCACCATAGGAACTATAGCTCACAAGCTTAACCCCCTACCCCAACTGTCAGAATATACTCGTTTTTTTATTGAGTAGTCCCCTCATGTATTTCATGGAGAAATGCAAATATTCTTATATTATCACTTTCAACTTATTTTTGTTGTACAACTTAGGCCAAAGTATCTCTTTTATTTTACTGATTCTAATTCTTTGGTTATTTTACTGTGACAAGTTAAAACCTTTTCATAATACTTAATTTTGTCATCAGTCTCCATGAGTCATGCTTTCAACCATTCAGCATCTTCCAACATCTTCTAGTTTATGTTTCTCACTTTTAGCTTTAACATTCTGGGACCTGGTGATTCGATCCAGAGCTGTGTTGCAGACAATCTTCATGTCCTGCAGCAAGTCATCTTAATCGTTTTGTAAACATGGAATGATAATTTGGGTCACTCAACTTCTGTGTTTTCACTCATGCTTAAACATCTGAATGTTTTGATATTAATCAAGTTTCCAGCTCTGCTGTGTCTTCCCTCTGTTTGGAGTAAGCACACTCCACTTCCAGGCTCTGCCTTAACCTTCTACTGGTTGCCTCATTTCTTCTACTGTAAAATCTGCCACAGCTAAATAAGCCCAAACGATTTGCACCATTGCACACCTACTATTCACAAGTACCTGTTAGTCCACAGCTTCTAAAAGATAAAGTCTACTCCTTTGGGGTGGTGTAGGAAAGTGACAGGTCACACTTGTCCACATCCTTTACAATATATGTCAAATTACTATTTATAGGAGTGTCTGCTGACACTCTTCTCCTGGCAAAATATTTCTACAAGCTACTCATCTGTCCTCTAGCTGAGGTACCATTTTGGTCTTTTCGCATAGTCTGTTTCTGGGCTCACTTTTGTCAGAAGACCCAATAGCTTAGCCACTCCTCAAAGTTTTTATAACCTGCTATCTAGTAATGTCATTCATACTCTATCGCACCCGACTATTAACCTAAAGAACATTCTTACCATTGCCATTGCTACAGTCAAACTGAAATGTAACTCTGCTACAGTCAAACTGAAATGTAACTGCTACAGTCAATCTGAAATGTAACTCTGCTACAGTCAACCTGAAATGTAACTCTGCTACAGTCAAACTGAAATGTAACTCTGCTACAGTCAAACTGAAATGTAACTGCTACAGTCAACCTGAAATGTAACTCTGCTACAGTCAAACTGAAATGTAACTGCTACAGTCAAACTGAAATGTAACTCTGCTACAGTCAACATGAAAAGTAACTCTGCTACAGTCAAACTGAAATGTAACTGCTACAGTCAAACTGAAATGTAACTGCTACAGTCAAACTGAAATGTAACTGCTACAGTCAAACTGATATGTAACTGCTACAGTCAAACTGATATGTAACTGCTACAGTCAACCTATGTAACTCTGCTACAGTCAAACGGAAATGTAACTGCTACAGTCAAACGGAAATGTAACTGCTACAATCAAACTGAAATGCAACTGCTACAGTCAAACTGAAATGTAACACTGCTACAGTCAAACTGAAATGTAACTGCTACAGAAAACCTGAAATGTAACTCTGCTACGGTCAACCTGAAATGTAACTCTGCTGCGGTCAACCTGAAATGTAACTCTGCTGCGGTCAACCTGAAATGTAACTCTGCTACGGTCAAACTGAAATGTAACTCTGCTGCGGTCAAACTGAAATGTAACTCTGCTGCGGTCAAATTGAAATGTAACTCTGCTGCGGTCAAACTGAAATGTAACTCTGCTACGGTCAACTTGAAATGTAACTCTGCTACAGTCAAACCGAAATATAACTGCTACAGTCAACTTGAAATGTAACTCTGCTACAGTCAACTTGAAATGTAACTCTGCTACAGTCAAACTGAAATATAACTCTGCTACAGTCAACCTGAAATGTAACTTCTACAGTCAACCTGAAATGTAACTGCTGCAGTAAAACTTAATGTAACTCTGCTACAGTCAACCTGAAATGTAACTCTGCTACAGTCAACCTGAAATGCAACTGCTACAGTCAACCTGAAATGTAACTCTGCTACAGTCAAACTGAAATGTAACTCTGCTATAGTCAAACTGAAATGTAACTGCTACAGTCAAACTGAAACGTAACTCTGCTACAGTCAAACTGAAACGTAACTTTGCTACAGTCAAACTGAAATGTAGCTCTGCTACAGTCAAACTGAAAAGTAACTGCTACAGTCAACATGAAAAGTAACTCTGCTACAGTCAAACTGAAATGTAACTGCTACAGTCAAACTGAAATGTAACTGCTACAGTCAAACTGAAATGTAACTCTGCTACAGTCAAACTGAAATGTAACTGCTACAGTCAAACTGAAATGTAACTGCTACAGAAAACCTGAAATGTAACTCTGCTACGGTCAAACTGAAATGTAACTCTGCTGCGGTCAAACTGAAATGTAACTCTGCTACAGTCAACTTGAAATGTAACTCTGCTACAGTCAAACTGAAATATAACTCTGCACAGTCAACTTGAAATGTAACTCTGCTACAGTCAAACTTTAATGTAATTCTACTACAGTCAACCTGAAATGTAACTCTGCTACAGTCAAACTGAGATGCAACTGCTACAGTCAAACTGAAATGTAACTATGCTACAGTCAAACTGAAATGTAACTCTGCTACAGTCAAACTGAAATGTAACTCTGCTACAGTCAAACTGAAATGTAACTGCTACAGTCAAACTGAAATGTAACTCTGCTACAGTCAAACTGAAATGTAACTCTGCTACAGTCAAACTGAAATGTAACTCTGCTACAGTCAAACTGAAATGTAACTCTGCTACAGTCAAACTGAAATGTAACTGCTACAGTCAAACTGAAATGTGATTTTGAGGAATATTTCTACAATCTAATTCCTCTGTTTTTCTTCTTTTAGATATATATTATTTTTGTATCTTGCATGTGATAGTTAACATTTGTTGTTTTGCCTCAGATTTTACTGTAATGCATCTAAGGAAATGTATGATTTATTAACTGTGAAGCTTTCCTCGCCATGTCTCTGCTGAAAAGGGGTCTCCATCATGACCCAGTTAGACTTTCCCAGAAAACAAATGCTGATAAAGAACTAAATATAATGTGGGAAAAAAAGTTATAGCAGACACAAGTTTTAGAAGACAATGAATGTGTTTGCTAAAAATAATAGACTTTCAAGAGCAAATGCAGGATGTGGTAAAAACAAACAAAATAACACGACTAATACAGCCTCTTTGTAATTGATAAGACAACAGATCATTTTAGCTGTTTGCCTTCTTGCTTTAAATGTGTTCACAGATCCATCATTCCTGAGCTTCCACAAAAAAAAAAAAAAACAACATAAATGGCATTTTAAAGCTGCCCCAAGAGGTTGTTAGAAATGCAAGACTGTCAGCATTTTTTGGGTTTTAGGTTTTGATGGATTACTCAGAAAGGAATAGTCAAAAATATCCACCTGGGGTTTTCACTGTTCCACATTACTGAGAGAAATCCATGACAACAATTTTCCTTTTTCCTTTATCAAGAGCTTCTTCACTCTCTGAAATTCTATGTTAGAGACACATAAACTCTCTTAGCTTTCAATTGTCATAAGTCAAAACATATTTCCTTGTTTCCAAGTTCCACTAAGAAACACATTCTTCTTTGGCAGTGCCTTTTCCCTTGGTGAACTCAGCTTCCTTAACTTACTGAAACCAGACATCTCTATACCAAATGACAGCAAGGAATCTCCTCTTTCGCTAAGTTCACTCTGCCTCAGATCTAAACTTGCAAGTGTGTGTCAGTGTGCATGTGTATGTGTGTGTGTGTATGTGTGTGAGAGAGAGAGAGAGAGACAGTGAAAGGGATTGTGGGAGAGATACTATTTCTTTAGATTTTCAGATTCATGTCCACATTCTGCTAGTTTAATCATTTCAGGGTCAGGAACAAAATGATAGCTGAAATATTTGCTGTCAGCTATCCAACCCCATGGCTTATCACAGAATATGTACATCTCTATGCACGTGCGCACACACACACACACACACACACACACACACACACACACACACACACACACACACACACACACACACACACACACACACACACACACACACTTCCTTGGTATGACATATAGATTCATAGGTGTGTACTAGGCTAATGGCCCTGGATCCTTTACAAGCTTAGCCCAAAAAAAAAAAATTGCCCAGGCACTGTGCCACCTGATGTTAGTTCACAGTGCCCATATCCAGTAGGGCAAGCTGAATGATCCCTGGTGTGAACTTTGTTACCCCATCCACTCCTCAAGATTTCTCTTGAAGAGGGCCAGCGAGGTGCTCTGCTTGACATGAATGGGAAGCTTATTCCAGAGTATGGGCAGTCTTTGGGAGATGAACCTGTCCCTCCAGCATGTTCTATTAATTGTGGCAATATGGTTGTGATCTCTGGAGCATGTGGCACAGGGAGATTGGGATTTCTTTAGGTATAGCATTTCAAGTAGGGCTGGGTCAGACATGGCTTTGTAAGTCAAGCAGAGATCACCTTTAAATAGATGTTAAGAGACTGAGAACAGCTGAAGTTTTTTGAGTCTGTCCATGTAGGACATGTGTTTAAGGCCTAGGATCCTTTTTGTGAGGTACTTTTGTGGCCTCTCTAGCTGTTGTAGGTGTCTGGTCAGGTACATGCCAAATAGGGCATTATATTCAATAACTGTCTAATGAGGGATGAGTAGAGAGGGATGATGACCTCTTTCTTCCTGGTTGCGAAACCTTTGGTTATAAGATGTGCCACATAGAAAGACTTTCTGACCACAGTGGCAAAGTGGTGGTCGAAGGTGAGGTGGCTGTCGACCTGGGTGCCCAGATCTCTTATGGCCCCTTCAGTGTTTAGTGGGCTCCCATCAATGTGTTAACTCATGGGAACTGAGTTTTTTCCAAAGGGGATAATAACGCATTTTTTGGCATTAAGCTTCAGGCCATGGTTCTGATGCCAGTCATTGGTCTCAGAGAGGCCCTTTTATATTATGTCTGCATCGCTTGGGAAGTTGATAATGACTCCTAGCATGCAGTCATCAGTGAACTTTTTCAGCCAGAGTCCTTCTGTGTTAGCCTGGACTTCTGAGAAGTAGATGCCAAACAGGGGGGGGGGCCCAGGACTGAGCCCTGTGGGACTCCCACTCATGACTGATTGACAGTCTGACTTGGAATCTGCAACTTTCACTCTGTGGGTCCTGTCTGTGACCCAGTTTGCAACCCACCTAGTGATGTAAGAATTGATGCCTAGTTTGGTGAGTTTATCAATGATAACTTGAGTGGGGAATGGTATGAAAGGCCTTGGCCAGGTCGAGGTAGGCTGTATGCACTGCCTTACCCTCATCCACAGCCTTGGTGACTGCCTCAAAGAAGTCAACCAGGTTCAGCAGTCAGGATCTCCCCTTGACAAAGCCAAACTGTGTGGGGTCAAGAGTTTGGAGATTGCCTATATCTTTGTTAAGAAGTTCCATGATGATGTGCTCCATAGCTTTGCATACCAGACTCGTTAGTCTAATTGGGCGATAGTTCCCAGGGTCTGTAGTTGCTCCCCCTTTATGGAGTGTGATGACTGTAGCAGTGCACCATTCATTAGGGACGTAGCCCGAGGTAAGACTATGATTGAACAGGGCACACAGATGTGGTGCCAGTTTGTTTTGTAGCTCATGTAGGATGCAGCCAGGGATATTATCAGGTCCCATGGACACTGTATTCTTGGCTTTGGACAATTTAGCTTTTACCTGTGCCCCAGAAATTGTGGGTACCAGGCTTTCTTCTGGAATTATTATAAGGCCCTTGGGGGGAGAGCGGGATAAAGTTGGCACTGAATCTGTCGGCCAGTATGTTGGCTATATCTGTTGGCTCAGTATAGGAGGTGCCATTGTGCAATAACTCAGAACAAATCTGGGTATTGCCTTTGAGGTTTATGATATAGCTATATAAGGCTTTCTGGTTGTTTTTGGTGTCAGCTGCAATTCTGCCTTCATAGCTGGCTTTAGAGGATTTGATAAGGGATCTCAGTTTTTTTGTTGAGACTGATAAGAGAGGTTTTCCATTCTTGTGGCTTTTTTGTTTTTTTGCAACAGTTTCTTCCTTCTGTTGTAGAGTTTATTGATGGCTGGGGACCATCACATTGGCTTCCTTTTTTTGGAGGAGAGTGTCTTAGTTCTATTTGGTATGGCAAGGTCCATGCATTTGTGTACATGCTCATACAGTGCATTGGTGTATGATTAGTCAGTCATGCGGCTATTTTCCATTGGCATGGGTGCTAAGACATTAGCTACCTCTGTTTTTAGGAGCCCAAAGTCAGTTTTGGAGAAGTTTTTCAGGGTGGTCACCTTAACGGGGGGAGTAGGTGAGATGGAGATTTCCATGGTGATCAGTTTGTGGTCAGATTTAACCAGGGAGGAATTTGCTACAGATGTGGAGCAACAGTCTCCCATGTTGGTGATAACCAGGTCGAGGATGTTGCTTCTTCTAGTGGGGGTCCGAATGAGCTGGTCAAGGGCATTGGAACTGATAAATTCCAGAAAGCATTGAGCCTGTACATTGGTACTTGAATAGTTTTCCCAGATGATGGAAGGGTAGTTGAAGTCACCCAGTATGAGAGTATTGGGTTGGACCTTGACAGATTCCATAGTGCTTAGGAAGTTGTAGTGAGAGTCTAGGGACATGATTGGGGTTCTGTAGCAGGCTATGACTTGTATTGCCATCTTACCCAGTGTTAGTTGTATCTGAAGTATCTCAGATGCATTATGCTGGGCTACCAGTTTAGAGGTGTGTGTATCCTTTAAGAATATGAAGACACAACCTCCTTTGGAGCTTCCGGACATATTCTGGGTCCAAAAGGTATGGAATGAGTTGTAGCCTGGGAGTGCAGGAATGCTTTCTGCCTCTTTAAACCAGGTCTCCATTACAGCACAGATGTCAACATTCTCCATTTTGAGGAGAGCTTCGAGCGAGGGCATCTTCAGATTTAGACTTCTAGCACTGAGCAGCATGACCCTCAGATTGCATTTGTTTGTAGCTGTTATGGTGGAACTTTGGTCTTTGGAACACCACCTAAAAATGCACTGTAGGATTGGCAAGAGCCTTAGCCAGTACCCGGAATTCCAGGGGAGACAGATGCAGGCCATCTCTGGCAAAGCATCAAGGTTTGTCAATCATGTCGTCCCAGTCAGACAGATACTGGATCCCCTTATAATGACACCAGAAACTTAGCCAATTGTTGAAGTTAATCATTTTCTGCTCATACTGTGGTATTATTCTAAACTTAGCCAATTGTTGAAGTTAATCATTTTCTGCTTGTACTGTGGTATTATTCTGGGTGACGGTAGAATACTGCTCAGGGCTAGGGTCATACCTGCCTAGACCACATAATCCGAGAGTTCCTTCAAATCTCTTTTCATGCAGCCCAGGGAGATATGTCTCAGGTCATTCACACCCACATGGAGAATTACTGAGTCATATTGGTACTAGTTGTGGAGTGACCTGAGTGCATGTGTTGTGTGGCTGATCCTGGCACCTGATAGACAACTGACTGCCACCTTCTCATTGTTCAACCTAGTGAGTGGGACATCAGTGTGCCTCACAATTGAGTCTCCTATGATTAGTACATTAGGCAAAGTGTTTTGCCTTAAGGGCTTGGGTTAAGGGGCATACTGTAGTGGTGAGCTATGTGTTCTGGGGTTAGTGTGTTGTGGTGGTCGAGTGCATTTTTGTCTCAGTGGTCTCTGTTGGGTAAATTTTTATTGAGAGCCTCCGCGAAGGTGGGTGTATAGTTTGTGTTTCTATATGTGGGTTGTGATGGTGTTTGTTTTGGAGGGCTGTGTGTTCTACATAGTGAGTTGCAGGTGTTGGCCTTGTTCTCTTGACCAGCTAGTCAGGTCTTGGTTGGAGCATGCACTGCTTCCAGTTTGGTGATGTAAATGCTTCTCTCGCAGGTATGATTGTTGGGAGGTAAGAGGAGATGGTTGTCTGTGTACATTAGACAGTTGCCACACTGTCTCAGAATACCCAAGTGCACCAGGGTAGCAGTAGAAAGCACAGGAAACTGCCCTACAATCATACCAGGAGGGGTGGTCATAACAAATAAGCACTGGTGCTGTTACTGCATAGGAAGAGCTAGTGCTGATAGCACCTAAGTGTGCTACAATAAATGCTACAAAAGCCTGTTAAAGTGCTAGCCAATGACGCTAATTGAAGTGCAAAGTAAAAGAACAAGCACGTTCTGATGGGAAAATTGAAGAGCAGACTTTCTGGTACCAGTAATAGTTCACCTCAGCTGAGCGCCGTTGCAATATGCGCATCCACTGGCTTTTAAACCAGAAAGTTGAAAGGGATGGAAAAAATGGCCAAACGGCCAATAAACTACAATTTCTGGACAGAAACCACTCTTCTTGTGGTAGATAGGCTATCTAGTGCTTACCATTCCCACTGATAAGCTAGAAGGCTTCCCGCCAACACAGAAGGGTCTGTGGGGAGGGCTCAGAAGCTTACAAAACAGTCCTGGATACAGCAAATCTGTATCTGGACTAGACTAATTGCAGGAAAGGCAGGAAACAAGCTTAGAACTTTTTTTTGCAGAAAATGTATTTATTAATTATTTTATTTTACTTATTTTACATTTGTGGACCGGGATTGTCTGAATGAGCTGAAGAGCCCTTTTTCAGCAGAGGCCCAGGAAGAAAAGCTCCAACATATTAAACAATTTTTATTAGAAATTAGCATAAAACAGCAATGTTACAGGATTATTAGAAGGCATTAAGTAGCAATACAATGTTATACAGTGTTAATAATCAGGAGTATAGCAAAACTATTTCAAGATGTATAAAAAGAAATATGTCATTAAGGTGAATATAGTTTTTGGGGTACGTGGTTACAAAAACCCAGTTTTATCATAATGTAGTTGCATGAAGGCAAAACAATTACAAAAGAATGTTTCTCTGAGGCAATTTATTTAATAGATTTTTGAAGACAGTAGAAAGAGTAGTCAAGAAAGATTAGAGAGAGCTAGTGAGAAGAGTGAGTTAAGGGCAGAAAGGAGATTAAGGTATGAGAAGTAGGGGGTGTTAAGGAGGGAGAGTGTAGTGGCAGGACCAGTGACTTTTAAAGTGCTCTTTGGAGGCTGTCTTAAATTGTTTACGATGTGTAAGGGTCCTGATTTCTAGTGGGAGCCTATTCCAGGCAATAGTGGGGTGATAGCTGTACATGTTGCGTCCAAATTTAGACTTGGGTTTGTAGATTTGTAGTAGGTCTTGGTTAGAGCTTCAGAGGTCTGGAGGGAGAATAATGGGAGATGAGAGGGGATAGTGCTGGGCAGTAGGAAGGCTGGTATAGGATAGAATGGATGATCTGGAGCTGAGAGAGAAGAAGTTTGTGGGGTAATTTAAGCCAGTTTAGGTGTTTTAGAGAGAGAAAGAGAGAGTAATGGGATTTGTAAGTTTGTTGGGCAGCAAATCTAGCTACCTTGTTGTAGGCAGATTAAAGTTTGGTCAGGAGTGGTGAGTTAAGATTTGTGAGAATTTGAGAATTATGCATTAGAGGTAGGTAAGGCAGAGAGTAATCTTGGCTTCAGAGGTAAGGAATTTCTTGGTACAGTAAAGGAGCCCTAGTTTTGAATGAGTCTTTTTGATACTGTTATTAACATGCAAGTCAAATTTAAGCTGATTATTAATGGTTACGCCTAAGAGCTTAGTGCTGGATTCTACCTGAATGGGAGTGATATTAAGGGACTGTATGGAGAAAGAGGGTTTAATATTGTTGAACTTTTTTAGGTAGGAAGAGTAACAGCTTTGTTTTTTTAGAGTTATGGATGAGCTGGGTGTTGGAGTGCCATTTTTCAACTAAGTTAAAAGATGCCTGAGTAGCTGACAAGAGTTTAGAGGGAGAGTTGGCTGTGGTGATGACTGTAGAGACATCTGCGTATTGCACTAAAGATGACTGAGGACAGGAGGTATAGAGCTCATTAGTAAAGATATTAAAAAGTAAAGGCCCTAGGATAGACCCTTGAGGTACACCCATTTTTACAGGGAGAGGAGGGAAGAGTGCAGAGTGCCATCTCACTAATTGAGATCTATCAGTGAGGTAGCTGGAGAACCATGCAACAGTATCAGAGGAGAAGTTGCGGTTATGCAGTTTGTGCAGCAGAAGAGAGTGTGAGTCAGTGTCGATAGCTTTTGAGAGGTCCAAGAATAGACAAGAAATAGGTTTATGGTAGTCCATGGCTATAGAGACAGTGTTGAGGAAGGATAATAGAGCTGTAGTGGTGCTATGTTTGGGTCTGAAGCCATGATAAGTGGGTGTAAGCAGATTTTCCTGTAGTAGATGCTGCATACCTTGTTTATGAATACATTTTTCTAGAACTTTAGAGAGAAGGGAGAAAATAGGGCTAGGTTTAAAGTTGGAGATATCAGAGGAGTTACCTCCTTTGTGTATAGGTAGAGTGTAGCACTGTTTCCAGATGGAAGGGACTTTAGATTCAGAGATAGAGCATTTGATTAGGATAGATACAGGGAGAGCTAGAGAGTCAGCTCTAGTAGAAGAAAAGTGGAATAAATATTGTCACCTGATGCTGAGCATGGTTTTAATTTAGAGAATATAGTTTTGATATAGCTAGTTGGTACAGGTTTGTGGGAGAAGGTATTTGAAGAGATAGGATTAGGTTCACAAAATGTTAGTAGTAGATGAGTTTGGGTTAGGGTTCAGTAGCTTAGATATTGAATCGATGAAAGAGGTATTGAAGATAGTGGGAATTTCTTGAGATGTCTTGTCTGGGCATGGATTGGGGGAGCTAAGATTACCAGGATGTAATATTTGGTTTATAGAGTTCCAGAACGTTTTAGGTTCATTTGTTCATAGATTAGTACTAGGCTAACTGCCCTTGTGAGCCATTTTAAGCCTAGCCAATTATCCCTTGTGAGACTCAAACCCTGCATCTTGTGTTTGTAAGACAAACACCTTAACCATTAGGCCACCCTCCCAACTCCTCCCTATCAAGACATTTGCAAGGATATCCAGAAACACACCTACTTGCTTGCTTCCTTCTCCACCTTCCCAGTCAAGGTGAACCCTGGCCAAAGGCATTTGGAAAGGGTCCCACCTAATGCTCTGACTGGAGTGGACTGCCTAAGGAAGTACTGATGCTCTTTAACCACTGCAGGCTTCACAATGGTTATGTCAGAGGCTGTGTCTCTCTTAGCAGTTGCCTGTTTTCTATACACAAAGATTGGATATAAACTCTGGTGATAGTTTCGTACCTCTGTTGTCATCAGACTACTTACCACTGGTATACTTTTATTCCCACTTGCTGGCTCCCCAAAATTTTGTTCCCCACCTTGCTCCCATGGATATCTATAGCATACATGGCCCCACTTGTTATATTTAAAACATTTAACCCTTGATCCTGGCCTTGTACCTGAATTAATGGCTTCCCCTGTTACTGGTGGACTGTTTTGGGGTAGTTTAGGCTGCCCACCCATGGGTTCCCTTATATTCATGTGCAACACTGGGAATCCCATTCCTGTGCAGTGATGCACTGCTTACTATGTAGAGATCCCCATTTTTCCCCAGTTCATCTGCAGAGTTACATTCTCGGTCTGCCAAAAAGATTTTCATGTCCTCAGACAAAGTGCCAAGGGCTTGTTCCCTCACCAAAAGGTCCACCAGCCCTTCAAAAGTGATGACCCGATACCCACTTATGCACCCATGAAAACAAGTGATTAACTCAGCAGTATAATCACACACACCTTCATCTGCCCTGCGTCTATGCTCAATGAAAGCTTTTTTTCCTGTAAGCTTCTGGTGCTAACTTAAAACATTCAAGTAAACATTTCTTTACCTTATTACAGTTTAAACAATCAATATTTGACAATATAGAAACAGCAATTACAGCTTTACCATGGAGTAACGGGGTCAGGAACAGTACCCAGAGCTCTTGGTCAACATTATAATTTTTACATACCCTTTTAAATATATGAATAAAACTATCATTTAGGGCTGTGGGAGGTTTGTTACAGAAGTCCTTTTTATCTTTCATTATGTGTTTTTTGTCAGATTTCTGAGTACTTTATATTTTTGTAAGTCTGCAGAGAGCTTAGTTTGTGACCATTTTTTCCATAATTTGTCTCTGGTTATCATAATGGTACAAGTGGCTTTTGAAAGCCATGGAGATATGGTGGACTTAATTCGGACTTTGCAAGCAGGAGCAAGTGAGTCTAAGATGCTACAGAAGGTGGAGTTGAAAGCTAGGACTGCTTCTTCTAGTGGGAGTTGGGTAAGGAATTTCCAGTTTACTTTAAAGAAGAAGGCATTAAAGGTTTTTGGATGGAAGTTAAGAGAGTTTGTGACAAGTAATAAATCTAGGAGGTTTTGAGAAAAGGGGAGTGAACCTAAGCACTTTTTACAGGGGAGTGATCACTCAGGGTGTTTGGTAGGGTTTCAGGGTTATAATAATTGGAAGGATTAGATACAAGTACCCAGTCATAAGAGTACTAGATGCGTGAGAGGTGTTTGTATGAGTAGGTTGGGAGATTAGCTGAGTAAAGCCATATAGGTTAATATGAGTATTAGAGTTTGTATCACTGAGACTTAACTAGGTAATGTTGACATCCCCAAGGACAATAGTTTCATTGGGGATGTGTTGAAAAAAGTATGAAAGAATATTTTCAAGCAGAGGAATGTTGTCTCCTGGAGGAATATAGATGGCTGCTACTGTGAAAGCGGTATGGTCATTGATTTTTAGGTTAGCTGTGAGTAGTTAAGCAGGAGAAAAGGATGGGAAAGGTTTAATAATAAAGAAGGTTTAATAATACTTGTAATGGTGAGGTGCTTGGAGTAGAGGATGGCTATCCCACCCCCTTTTCTTGTTTTGGTGATCTGTGCAGAGTATATTATAACCGGGAGGGGGTGTCTTTATCAGAGGTTTGAGGTTTTAGCCAAGTCTCTGTTAGGGTGATGACATCAAGGGTGTGAAAGGCTATCCAGGCATGGATTTCACTAACTTTGTTTAGAATACTATGGGCATTCATAGAGTAAAAGGAAATATGTTTGTTTGGAGAGGATGAGTTTATTAAGAAGGGAGAGGTAGAGTTATGTATGGTGGGGTGACGGATGGGCCCAGGATTGGGATGTATGTCTCCTGATAGAAGCAGGGTTACATGAAGGGGCTAAAGTTTGAATTTAAGTGGGTCGTAGGTTAAGTAAATAGCCTTGGTTTTAGATGCTAGAGAGAGAGGGGGAGGAAGTTTGATTTTAGGCAGAGGGATGTTCATGGAAAATATAGAGGAGGAGATTGTAATAGAGTACTGCAGAGATGGGAAGCAGTTAGTATGGGGATTAGTGGGGTCTCTATGGACAGGTGGTAATGGAGTAGTACAAGATGTAAGATAGAGGAGGAGATTGTAATAGAGTACTGCAGAGATGAGACACAGTTAGCATGGGGATTAGTGAGATCTCTATGGACAGGTAGTAATGGAGTAGTACAAGATGTAAGATAGAGGAGGAGATTGTAATAGAGTACTGCAGAGATGAGAAGCAGTTAGTATGGGGACTAGTGGGGTCTCTACGGACAGGTGGTAATGGAGTAGTACAAGATGTAAGATAGAGGAGGAGATTGTAATAGAGTACTGCAGAGATGAGACACAGTTAGTATGGGGATTAGTGGGATCTCTATGGACAGGTGGTAATGGAGTAGTACAAGATGTAAGACAGAGGAGGAGATTGTAATAGAATACTGCAGAGATGAGAACAGTTAGTATGGGGATTAGTGGGATCTCTATGGATAGGTGGTAATGGAGTAGTACAAGATGTAAGATAGAGGAGGAGATTGTAATAGAGTACTGCAGAGATGAGAACAGTTAGTATGGGGATTAGTGGGGTCTCTACGGACAGGTGGTAATGGAGTAGTACAAGATGTAAGATAGAGGAGGAGATTGTAATAGAGTACTGCAGAGATGAGAACAGTTAGTATGGGGATTAGTGGGATCTCTATGGATAGGTGGTAATGGAGTAGTACAAGATGTAAGACAGAGGAGGAGATTGTAATAGAGTACTGCAGAGATGAGAACAGTCAGTATGGGGATTAGTGGGGTCTCTACGGACAGGTGGTAATGGAGTAGTACAAGATGTAAGACAGAGGAGGAGATTGTAACAGAGTACTGCAGAGATGAGAAGCAGGTAGTATGGGGATTAGTGGGGTCTCTATGGACAGGAGGTAATGGAGTAGTACAAGATGTAAGATAGAGGAGGAGATTGTAATACAGTACTGCAGAGATGAAAAGCAGTTAGTATGGGGATTAGTGGGGTCTCTACAGACAGGTTGTAATGGAGTAGTACAAGGTGTAAGAGGAGGGGATTGTAATAGAGTACTGCAGAGATGAGAACAGTTAGTATGGGGATTAGTGGGGTCTCTACAGACAGGTTGTAATGGAGTAGTACAAGATGTAAGAGGAGGGGATTGTAATAGAGTACTGCAGAGATAAGACACAGTTAGTATGGGGATTAGTGGGATCTCTACGGACAGGTGGTAGTGGAGTAGTACAAGATGTAAGATAGAGGAGGAGACTGTAATAGAGTACTGCAGAGATGAGACGCAGTTAATATGGGGATTAGTGGGGTCTCTATGGACAGGTAGTAATGGAGTAGTGCAAGGTGTAAGATAGAGGAGGAGATTGTAACAGAGTACTGCAGAGATGAGAAGCAGGTAGTATGAGGATTAGTGGGATCTCTACGGACAGGTGGTAATGGAGTAGTACAAGATGTAAGATATAGGAGGAAATTGTAATAGAGTACTGCAGAGATGAGAACAGTTAGTATGGGGATTAGTGGGATCCCTATGGACAGGTGGTAATGGAGTAGTACAAGATGTAAGATACAGGAGGAGATTGTAATAGAGTACTGCAGAGATGAAAAGCCGGTAGTATGGGGATTAGTGGGGTCTCTACGGACAGGTGGTAATGGAGTAGTACAAGATGTAAGATAGAGGAGGTGATTGTAATAGAGTACTGCAGACATGAGAAGCAGTTAGTATGGCGATTAATGGGGTATCTACAGACAGGTGGTAATGGAGTAGTACAAGATGTAAGAGGAGGACATTGTAATAGAGTACTGCAGAGATGAGAAGCAGTTAGAATGGGGATTAGTGGGATCTCTGTGGACAGGTGGTAATGTAGTAGTACAAGATGTAAGATAGAGGAGAAGATTGTAATAGAGTACTGCAGAGATGAGAGGCAGTTAGTATGGGGATTAGTGGGATCTCTACGGACAGGTGGCAATGGAGTAGTACAAGATGTAAGATAGAGGAGGAGATTGTAATAGAGTACTGCAGAGATGAGAGACAGTTAGTATGGGGATTAGTGGGGTCTCTATGGACAGGTAGTAATGGAGTAGTACAAGAGGTAAGATAGAGGAGGAGATTGTAATAGAGTACTGCAGAGATGAGATGCAGTTAGTATGGGGATTAGTGGGATCTCTATGGACAGGTGGTAATGGAGTAGTACAAGATGTAAGATAGCGGAGGAGATTGTAATAAAGTACTGCAGAGATGAGAAGCAGTTAGAATGGGGATTAGTGGGGGTCACTATGGACAGGAGGTAACGGAGTAGTACAAGATTTAAGAGGAGGAGATTGTAATAGACTACTGCAGAGATGAGACACAGTTAGTAAGGGGATTAGTGGGGTCTCTATGGACAGGTAGTAATGGAGTAGTACAAGAGGTAAGATAGAGGAGGAGATTGTAATAGAGTACTGCAGAGATGAGAAGCAGTTAGTATGGGGATTAGTGGGATCTCTATGGACAGGTGGTAATGGAGTAGTACAAGATGTAAGATAGAGGAGGAGGTTGTAATAGAGTACTGCAGAGATGAGAAGCAGCTAGTATGGGGATTAGTGGGGTCTCAATGGACAGGAGGTAATGGAGTAGTACAACATGTAAGAGACAGGAGGAGATTGTAATAGAGTACTGCAGAGATGAGAAGCAGTTAGTATGGGGATTAGTGGGGTCTCTACGGACAGGTGGTAACGGAGTAGTACAAGATGTAAGAGGAGGAGATTGTAATAGAGTACTGCAGAGATGAGAAGCAGTTAGTATGGGTATTAGTGGGGTCTCTATGGACAGGTGGTAATGGAGTAGTACAAGATGTAAGATAGAGGAGATTGTAATAGAGTACTGCAGAGATGATACGCAGTTAGTAAGGGGATTAGTGGGGTCTCTATGGACAGGTAGTAATGGAGTAGTACAAGAGGTAAGATAGAGGAGGAGACTGTAATAGAGTACTGCAGAGATGAGATGCAGTTAGTATGGGGATTAGTGGGATCTCTACGGACAGGTGGTAATGGAGTAGTACAAGATGTAAGATAGAGGAGGAGATTGTAATAGAGTACTGCAGAGATGAGAAGCAGTTAGAATGGGGATTAGTGGGGTCTCTATGGACAGGAGGCAATGGAGTAGTACAAGATATAAGATAGAGGAGGAGATTGTAATAAAGTACTGCAGAGATGAGAAGCAGTTAGTATGGGGATTAGTGGGGTCTCTACGGACAGGTGGTAATGGAGTAGTACAAGATGTAAGAGGAGGAGATTGTAATAGAGTACTGCAGAGATGAGAAGCAGGTAGTATGGGTATTAGTGGGGTCTCTACGGACAGGTGGTAATGGAGTAGTACAAGATGTAAGACAGAGGAGATTGTAATAGAGTACTGCAGAGATGAGACGCAGTTAGTAAGAGGATTAGTGGGGTCTCTATGGACAGGAGGTAATGGAGTAGTACAAGATGTAAGATAGAGCAGGAGATTGTAATAGAGTACTGCAGAGATGAGAACAGTTAGTATGGGGATTAATGGGATCTCTATGGACAGGTGGTAATGTAGTAGTACAAGATGTAAGAGGAGGGGATTGTAATAGAGTACTGCAGAGATGAGAACAGTTAGTAAGGGGATTAGTGGGATCTCTATGGACAGGTGGTAATGGAGTAGTACAAGACGTAAGATAGAGGAGGAGATTGTAATAGAGTACTGCAGAGATGAGACACAGTTAGTATGGGGATTAGTGGGGTCTCTACGGACAGGTGGTAATGGAGTAGTACAAGATGTAAGATAGAGGAGGAGATTGTAATAGAGTACTGCAGAGATGAGAACAGTTAGTATGGGGATTAGTGGGATCTCTATGGACAGGTGGTAATGGAGTAGTACAAGATGTAAGACAGAGGAGGAGATTGTAATAGAGTACTGCAGAGATGAGATGCAGTTAGTATGGGGATTAGTGGGGTCTCTATGGACAGGTGGTAATGGAGTAGTACAAGATGTAAGATAGAGGAGAAGAAGTAATGGAGGCAAGAGGAGAATAGAGAGAGTTGCAATAGCCATGGCCTAAGGTGGGGAAGTAGGATTGGGATGGAGTGAGGATTGGGTAAGGGACTAGGAACAGTAAGTTGTTGGACCTGCTAGAGAGTTGAAGTAAAATTTAGGTGAAACAATCGGTAGGGGGAGTAGGCTGTATGAAGAAAGAAGGAGAATTTGCATTAGGCTAAACTATGAAGTGATAAGTAGGGGAGGGGTAAGATGTTAGAATGTTTTAGCAGACAGGAAGGGGTGGAGTTAGGAGAGGAAGGGATTAGGTGGTTTGGTATAAAGGATATTATATGGGGGGGTGCGTGGGAAGAGGAGTGAGCCCGAGTGTAGCAAGGGTGAAATGGAGTGGGATGGGTGAGGAAACGGCAGTCACCATAAGAAACAATCAGCAGGCCACGAAAAAACCAGTATGGAGTACACAGTGAGAGTCACCAGGTAAGTAGAAGAGGTGGGGAGGTGTAAACAGTGAAGGAAGAGATGTTATAGCGAGGTATACACAGGTATTTGCAGTAAGATAAAAACAGTTAAAAGGAAACCACAAACAGAAAAACAAAATGAGTATAGCTAATTATAAGGAGTTGACACTACGGTAGTGACTAACTTATAGATGGCAGAGAGAGACAGAGGCAAGGTTTCTAAACAGATGAGTATGGAGGCTCTCAGTGGGATGGAGGTATCCTGTACAGTAGACAAAGAAAGACTGCTTTGTGGTATGAGCTTAGAACATACTTTTAGTGTAAACTGGCTATACAATAGGGCACATGCGTAATTCCAGGAGTTGGAACTGTATCAGTAAAGGTAGATGCAGTCTTGAGGGAAGACAGTTTGCATTAAAACCTAGGGAAAACAGGAGGGGAGAGAGTGTGTTGAATATAAAAGCTAGGGAAAAAACAAAAACAACAGAGCTACTATATACGCAACTACTGATATAAGCTAGAGAGGAGTTAATGGAGATAAAATATGAAAGATACAGAAATAAATAAAGTACATATGATATTAACTTTATAGATTAGAGCAGTAACAATGTGAGACAAAAGTTCAGTAACTTACTTCTGCTATAACACTTTCACATAGACATCATGGTTAATAGTTTTAAGAGTAAAACAACCGACAATAAAAATGTCTGCTGTAGTTCATGTAGCAAATATGTGCCATTTTGTAGTTGAAATAATCAAACTAACTGAGATATGAGAATACAGCTAAAATAGATGTTCTATATTAACTTTTGAATTCTACAAGCCAGATTAAGGAGTTAAAACAATTGGCAGTCTCACGGCAACAGAACTTAGAACTAAACAGTGAGCTAAACTTCACATCCATAAAACTGCTACTAAAAGTATTTGACATAGAGATCATGCCATAAAGCAATCACTATACAAGTTAAATGCCCAATAATGCAATACCTAGCTTCTACAAACCAACTGTCACCAGTTAACACTGCTAAAGAAATTCAAACTGCAATCTACAGATATATGGTAAAAAAGTGTGCAATAGAGTAATTGGTACTTAAGTAGAAATATATCCAGAAGCAGATAAAAAAATAACATATCAATTTATATACAGCCTTTCACTTGTGTGGCATGAGACAATAAGTCAGCCAAGCTGTCACTTTGCAAATATTTGAAAAGGTGCTTACCGAAGTCCCACAAATAAGTTGCAACAGCATACAAAGCTCTTCCATGTGAAGTAAATGCAGTTAACATGCTGAGTACAAGTGAAAAGTTGTTTACATTAGTAATATTAGTTACCTGCACACCATTAACATGAAGCCACAAACTAGTAGCAAGAGGAAAACAAAATGGCGCAGAAACACAACAGTTTAAAAATGCCCAGAGGATTAAGGGTGAGAAAGAAAGAGTGGGATGCAGGGAAATGTAGTATATGCAGAGTGTGATAGACAGGTAGGTAGAGGGGGATGCAGGGAAATGTAGTATATGCAGAGTGTGATAGACAGGTAGGTAGAGGGGGATGCAGGGAAATGTAGTATATGCAGAGTGAGATGGAAAGGAGAGTCAAGGGGTACTCAGGGCCAGCTAATGGCAGTCACCATAAGAAACAATCAGCAGGCCAGGAAGGAAACAGTAAGGAGTACACAGTGAGAGTCAGCAGGTAAGTAGAAGAGGTGGGGAGGTGTAGACAGAGAAGGAAGAGATGTTATAGCGAGGTATACACAAGTATTTGCAGTAAGATAAAAACAGTTAAAAGGAAACCACAAACAGAAAAACGAAAAGAGTATAGCTAACTAAGAGCAAAGAGAAACGCAGAGAAGAGAAAAGCAGTTAGAACAGTAACAAAAATACTTTAAATCCAGTACAAGCTAGAACACTTCAGTGTGTAGCAATATTAAGGCAAATACAGTTTAAATAAATGCAGATAAATTATAAAATGACAAAACAACAAGTGCAGAGAGCAGTAAATTATGGAAAAATCAAAATGGAGGAACTTAGAGTATCTTTTTTCTCCTTCCTGTTGCTCTTGTAGTCTGCAGGATACCAAAACTGGATCCACGGAGCTTAAGCAAGCACAAATCCATGTAAACATGAGCTTTTAAACCAGAAAGAGACAGAAAAACTGCCCAATTGGCCAATAAACTACTATTTCTAGGCCAGAAACCACTCCCCTTGTGGTAGATAGGCTACCTAGTGCTTACCACTCCCACTGATAAGTTACAAGTCTTCCCTCCAACACAGAAAGGTCTGGATGGCTCAGAAGCTTACAAAACAGTCATAGTCTGCAGAATACCAAAACTGGATCTGCAGAGCTTAAACAAGCGCAAACCCACATAAACACGGGCTTTTAAACCAGAAAGTTGAAAGAGATGGAAAAACTGCCCAAACGGCCAATAAACTACAATTGCTGGGCCAGAAACCACTCCTCTTGTGGTAGATAGGCTACCTAGTGCTTACCACTCCCACTGATAAGTTACAAGGCTTCCCCTCCAACACAGAAAGGTCTGGGGGCTCAGAAACTTACAAAACAGTCCTAGTCTGCAGGACGCCAAAACTGGATCCGCGGAGCATAAACAAGCACAAACCCACGTAAACATGGGCTTTTAAACCAGAAAGTTGAAAGAGACAGAAACACTGCCCAATCAGCTAATAAACTACAATTTCTGGGCCAGAAACCACTCCTCTTATGGTTGATAGGCTACCTAGTGCTTACTACTCCCACTGGTAAGCTAGAGGGCTTGCTTCCAACACAGAAAAGTCTTATGTATCCTTATTATCTCTTGTAGGAAACAGACAACCATATTTGTGATTCAGAAAAAAGAACTGCTCTGCTTCATTTTACTCCATCCCACTCCTCCCTGCTTGGCTGATATTGCACCCAAACCTCAACACTTTGCATGGGACCACCATGTGTGTTCAGCACTGTGGTCCCATACATTTTTTTCCGGATAAGCCCGACAAGACTACATGGGTGATCCATATACCAGGAACTCAACAGTGAACCACCTTCAGGCCGGCCTCACTGTATTCTACTTCTTGGTGAAGCTTTCAGATTATTTAAACTAACTTAAGTAATGGAAATCAATAATTTCATATCACTCTGATTACTCTTATCAGAAAATGTTTAGAAGGGTGACCATGCCAACAGCACAAAACTTCTGACAAAATACATCTAATGATCCCAGAAATGCACAAGCACCACCAATATGTCACAATTTCAGGAAGGATCTTTACTTAGTAGTGAGTTTGATCTAATGGACAAGACAGCATCTGGACAGATCCCAAATCATGTAGTGGAGATATCCCCCAGAATGTGTAGCAGATGTTTATGAGCAGAAAGAGTCCAACTCTTACATCTATAAAAGAGCTTCCATTATTCCAGTAGACAGCAGGGAAATGGAGCCAAAATGGCCCAATTAAAGATGTCAGTAGCTGAGATTTTGGGAAGGAGCCTGCAAGGAGCTGTGTCCAAAAGATGATCAGGGCTTGTCACATTAGTAACTCTAGAACTTGCTAGTGGACATCTACAGTGAGACAACCGATAAAGTTAAAGAAAGAGGATTTCCATCCAGTACTGCTAGGGGCTATCTGGATCTACCTGATGGGTATGGACAGGAATGCTGCAAGCTAAGGCAGTCGTCAAAGTGATAGCTCTCAAATGCAGAGGAGTTTACTGTGGTGATAGAGAATGAAGTTAAGATAGCAATAAAGAAGCCATGGCAAAATAAATAAACAAACAAACAAACAAATAAATAAATAAAATGGTGACTTGTGAAAAAAGGTTACTCTTAGCAAGGTTGAAGAAATGAGGACCTTGAATGGGACATTACTGGAATGTGGAAGAACAATTTTAGAAATGAAAAACGTCATAAACCTAGTAGATAATGGAGTGTTATGGTTAATATGTCCATTCAGTTTATGATTAATATGTCCAGTCAGTTTACATGGAAGGCATAGACATTACCCCAGACTAACAAACAAGTACCTGAATAGTGGATTTGGAGACTGAACAGTGGATAGGTCCAATGGCAGCAGTACTGCAGGCATTGTACGGGGTATTGTTCATGAAGCAGGGGCTGAGTCCCATAAAAAAGGTGCCAATTTGCAGGGTTACATTTGCAGCATTTTGAGCAGTGCCAGTGGATGTGTTAATAATCTGCTCATTTTATGTCCCTGTCTTCATCTATTGTCACACCTTTTGGGTAATGACTAATGAGGTGAGCTCACAGATATCTATGATAGCCTAAAAAGCTCGACTCTCAGGAAACATCTCAAGGTACAGCCTCTGATCCCCTGAATCAAGACTAGCCAGTTAATATTGCTTGGGTCCCTAGTAAGGATGTCTACTGTTTGCCTTCCAGGAGATGTGCGACAGGCACAATCCATTGAAAAGAGGATCTAATGGAGAAACACGGCATGTGGGACACCTTATATCTCTCAAGTGGCATGGAAGCATCTTCTGGAGATCTAAAGATGGAGACAGCTGCTGAGGGTATAGGTGTCTAACCTACCTTGGTCAGCTTATTTCCACTGCAATGCAAACCAGCACAAACCATTTAGAAAATGGATGTGGGGAATGGGAGGGTTCTATGAATTCTACTTCTTATCATACAATCTCACTTCACAGTGCTGACTTGTGAATGACTTTACTTCAGTCAGAGTCCTTCCTTCCCTCATCTAAAATTAATTACAGCTTAACAATCAAAACTATTTAATAAAAGCAGTATCATTCTAATCAGAAGCATGATGCTTACAATCCCCTGATTTTTGCTTATTTATCTTTTATTAATATTTGTTAACCAAGTAGGTTAGATGATCTAAAGACCCTTTTCAGTTATGACTTGTACCCCCTCACAGCATCTTACAAAATGCACTTATGATGGCTACGCAATTTGAATGTTCCAGGGGTAGAATCAAACACTTGCATGAAAATGTTGGTTTAGTAACAGTACTACCGGGAAAGATTCACTGTCACTGAAAAACATTTGCAGCAATTTAGCCTGGTCCAAATAATGCAAAGTCCCACTTGAACCAATATAAGGACTGGTTTTAATTCCATATTTGACGTAATAATAACCAACTAACCAACATACAAAACAAGTGCCTTCACACTGAAATGCTCCCCAATGCTCTGAGTGACCACTCAACCATTAAATCCATTTGGTCATTCAGAACATGTAAAAAACCTTTTCAAATAATTGAAGAATTGAAGGAGTTCCTTCCCCTAAAAAAAAGCTACAAAATCTTACCCTAATAGTGCTACAGATTGGACTCCCCTGTATGTGATGCCTGAAACCACCTCTGCTTTGCAATGTTTTAACATAAAACTGCCCACAATTTAGGATACACTTTACCCCTTACAAAAGAAGAGTTAGAACACAGTGTAGCTTGGGGCTCTCAGTGGATACTAAAAACAACATTAAAGCCAGAGATTCAGCCTGGAAGAGTTGGAAAAGGAACCACCAACAATGCATAGCTGCACCAAGCTTTTCTGATGTTAAGGAAAGAAACAGGAATTGCAAGAAATACTGCAAAAGTCCTGTCCCTTAGACAGAAACAGGAGGCAAACAAGGTTTGGAAATGAATAAAAAGTTTAACAAGGACATTAAATAAATTTTCAGATGCCAAACATGAACCTTTAACATTGAATCATTCCGCCTTATGATTTTGCTGACTTTGTGCAGTCCCCCATAAGGGTTACAACTAAAGTCCTTCAAACAATTTACTCCCCCACCAATGAAGAACAAGAAACTTCATCCCCTGTTTTATACCCTCTCATGCAGCAACCTTTTACTCCTGTGAAATGTCAGCAAAACAAGCAAAGTCCCTATTTTTCAAACTCAACAGTTCAATTTTCATCCCACCTTCCTAAGGTTTACAGCTGAAATAAAGTAATTGAACTCCTTTGCCATTTATTTACCCTCTCTCTTTCTCACCTCAGGCACTGTCCCACCAGCATTCAAGTATGCAGTTATAATCCCACTACCTAAAGTCACTTCTCCTAGTGGGTTGAAGAATTATAGATCTGTTTCTGCCTTATGCCCTTTTATCAAAATATTTGAAAAACTTTTATACAAGTAACTACTTAAGCACATTAACAGCTGTGGTCTTTTATGAGATGCACGGCATGGCTTTCACAAAACCTTCAGTACATTTACTGCTCTGGTGATGGCTATTGATACCATTTATTGCAACGTTAAGGAGGTAATTATTTCTTCAGGTCTCTTTGTTGACATGATGAGAGCTTTAGAAACAGTCAAGCATACCACTCTATTCAACAAACTCAACTCTGCTTTGGAAATAACCCTATCTCTGGGTTTCATAGCTATCCAAAAGACAGAACTTTCAACTCCACTTTAATGTCTCATCCTCTGTTGCTGATAAACTTAATGCAAGTGCACCACAAGGGTCTGTTCTGGGTCCTCGTCTCGTCTCTTCTCTTCTCTTCCCTTCACTTCCCTTCTCTTCCCTTCCCTTCCCTTCTCTTCCCTTCCCTTCCCTTCCCTTCTCTTCCCTTCACTTCCCTTCACTTCCCTTCCCTTCCCTTCTCTTCTCTGCTCTGCTCTTCCCTTCCCTTCTTTTCCCTTCCCTTCTCTTCCCTTCTCTTCTCTGCTCTTCCCTTCCCTTCCCTTCTTCTCTGCTCTTCCCTTCTCTTCTCTGCTCTTCTCTTCCCTTTCCTTCTCTTCTCTTCTCTTCTCTTCTCTTCTCTTCTCTTCCCTTCCCTTCCCTTCTCTTCCCTTCACTTCCCTTCCCTTCCCTTCTCTTCCCTTCCCTTCTCTTCCCTTCCCTTCTCTTCTCTTCTCTGCTCTTCCCTTCTCTTCTCTGCTCTTCCCTTCCCTTCTCTTCTCTTCCCTTCCCTTCTCTTCCCTTCCCTTGTCTTCCCTTCCCTTCCCTTCCCTTCTCTTCCTTCCTCTTCTCTTCTCTTCTCTTCTCTTCCCTTCCCTTCCTTCCCTTCCCTTCCTTCCTTCTCTTCTCTGCTCTTCCCTTCCTTCCTTCCCTTCCCTTCCTTCTTCTCTTCTCTTCCCTTCCCTTCTCTTCCCTTCCCTTCTCTTCTCTTCCTTCCTTCTCTTCCCTTCCCTTCTCTTTCCTTCCCTTCCCTTCTCTTCTCTGCTCTTCCCTTCTCTTCCCTTCCCTTCTCTTCCCTTCCCTTCTCTTCCCTTCCCTTCTCTTCTCTGCTCTTCCCTTCCCTTCTCTTCCCTTCCCTTCCCTTCTCTTCCCTTCCCTTCCCTTCTCTTCCCTTCCCTTCCCTTCTCTTCTCTAAATGTTATAATGCATGTAAATAAATAATACGCTGCTTCTGCAGTCCAGTACAATCCACCCTGACCTACAAACCAAGTTACAGAACAATTTCAGTCAGTTATGCTGCTAGTCTTCTACTAACAAACTACTAACTAACCTTAAAAAAACAATGTCATAGTTTTGCTTCAGATAAGAACTTACCCACGATTCCTCCTATTCTCTTAACAGATCTTAATGGGAACAGAATACCTAATGTCACTGAAGAAAGGTACCTAGACCTCATACTCAGCCATGCAAAAAGTACCTAGGCCACTATGTGAAAGGTACCTAGGCCTCATACTCCACCATGTGAAAGGTACCTAGGCCTAATACTCGGCCAAGCAAAAAGTACCTAGGTCTAATACTCGACCACGCCCATTCCTTTACCAAATGTACATATATTGCAAATAATAAAGGCTATGCTCACTTAAAACTATGTGATAAGATCAGTCACCTCCTTTCAACTGCTGCTCACAGGGATATTACTAAAAATATTTTAAGACCCAAACATGAATAATTCCTTCCTTTTCTTAATATGCATTCGGTCCACAATAGTCACAGAATACAGACTGCTGAGAATAAAATCTGCAGATTCATTCTGTTAGCAGATCCCTGGATGCACCATTGCAATTTGATAAAAAATGTTTTTCACTTCTTCAAAGTGCCACTTTTCTTCAAATTACTTTTATTTATTTAACATTTGTTTACCAGGGATGTCCAGCTGGGCCATGTGACCCTTTTTCAGAGGTGGCCCAGGGAGAAAAGCACCTTCACAAAAAACACATCACAAACAAAACAATACCAAAAAGCACATTACAGATAAAACAATTAAAAAAAAAAAATACTTCTATTTTTTATATTCTTTTAGCAATTTCCTTTGCTAACATGTTTAGGCTAAAATTATTGCTGTATAAAACTGTCTTAATGGCATAATTATTGCTGTATAAAACTGTTTTTATGTTTTCTCTATTAAATTGTATGTTTTTTCCATGGAGCTTTTCTCCCCGGGCCTCTACTGAAAATGAACATATATCCAGTTAGACTAGCCCGGTCAACAAATGTAAAATAAAATAAAATAAAATAAAAATAAAGAAATATAGGTAGTAAAGAAAAACTAACAATGAACTTACTAAAAAAATAAACAGTATCTAATTAAGAAAAGTATCTCTCTATAAAATATTGAATTAAGAATAACTAACTATCAAACTAACAAATAAGCTAGCATGAAATAGCTTGTGCCATCATAGAGAGATGGCTAATCCATAGGTAAATATCATGGCACTGGTAGTAAATATGAAAGTATGGTATAAAAAGCAAAAACTAGTTGGTTATTGCCATGTTAGTGTTACTTGTTCTAAACGGTGATAGCTAAGGGAATATTGAGGGGAAGTACAAAAAGGAAGGAACGTGATGACCCTGTAAGAAGCTTGAGATAGGGAGATAAAATAGAAGCAGTAGTGAGCCTGAGGGAGATAGAAATTGGAATTTAGTGATAGAAGGGAAAGATTGGGAGTTATAAGGGAAAATATGTCATGGCTGGAAGAACAGGAAGGACAGAAAGATCAGACTGGGATAGTGCAGGAGCAAAGCCAGTTGTTGGTTAGGTGTTCCTTAAGCAGTAGTTTAAATTTGGCTGTATTGCTAGTCTTTAGTATTGTTTGAGGTGTGGAATTTCAGGACTTGGGTATTTCGTGGGAGAATAGAGAGTTACCGTAATAGTTATTAGGTTTAGTTACTTTGAGTAATAGTTTGTTGGTGGATCTTAGTGGCCTGCTGTTTGAATATGGCTGCATTAAGCTCTTGAGTACTGGACATTAGTCTAGTTGGTGGAAGATGGAATGAACGAAAGTTAGTTGGTTGAGGGATAGGAGATGAAGTAGTTCAGTCCAATTTAGTTTATGAAGTGCTATGCAGTGATGTGATCTGTAAGGGAGGTTGGTAGCAAATCTTGCAATTTTGTTACAAGAGGGCTACAGTTTCTTTAAATCTGATTTTCTCAGATTGGTGAATATTGGTGATGCATAAAGAAGGTTAGAGAGAAGATGGGTCCTAGCTACGGAATGTGTAGTGGCATCAGTTAGGTGTGACGACTCTATAGTGGGTCTAGCTTAATGTGGACCTTTATGATAGACTGAGGTGTTTGCCAAATTTTAGGTTGTTGTTCGTTGTGACAACAAGGAGTTTGGTGTGCTGGACAGATTCAATTTTAGTTGTACTGGCTGAGTAGAGGGTGACAGGGGGAGCGTTATCAGGTAGTTTCCCATTAGTGAAGAGCATAAGCTTTGTTTTATTTGGGTGGAGTATGTGGAGAGCATACCTCTCAGTGCAAGAAATCTGGAGAAGGCCAGAAATAACGGTTGGGGGGGACAAAGGCCCAAAAATAGGAACAGGTTTTAAATATAACTCCGATAAACTTTAAAGTTGTTAGAAAAAAGGTTTTGCATTATTATACATTTTCTGAAGAATATGAAGTCTGAAAGTCAAATGTCTGATTTTATTTAGTATTATTTATTGACTTCAATCCTCAGTGATTTGCCAGAAATTCACACATTTTATGAGAGACACACCAAAAAAATAAGGCAAAAATCTGGACATTCTGCAAAACTCTGGACAGTTGATAGGTATGGTTGAGAGTCTGAGAGGTGTTTTTCAATGTCTTGGAAAGATTGTTGGGTTGCTTCTAGGAGTTCTGGTAGTGAGGGAGGTGAACATTTGAGGGAGGAGTCATCTGCATATTGTATGATAGTTGCATGCTGGGTGGTGGTGATGAGCCTGTTGGTAAATGTGGGGAAGAGTGATGGACTGAGAATTGAGCCTTGGGGTACCCCTACTGAGACCGGCAATAGGGTGGAGAGTTCATTTTGCCATTAAACTGCCTATTGAGTGTTAGTTAAGTAGCTGAGAAACCAGAGGAGGGCAGGTTGGGTTAGGTTTAAGGAAGCTATAGCTCATTTAGTAGCTTTTGGTGAGATACTGTATCAAAGCTCTTAGACATATCAAGAAAGATAGAAGAGAAGAGCTGGTTGTGGTTTCTAAGCTGGTTGAGTTTGTAAAACTATCTAGGGCAGTGGTTGCACTGTGTTTAGGTCTGAACCAATGTTGAGATGCACATAGGAGATTATTAATTAGTAGGTAGTTGAAGAGTTGTCATTGTAGGCATTTTTCAAAAACCTTGCCTATGGGATAGAGGATGGCAATTTGCCTGTAGTTTTTGAACTCAGTAGACGTCCTGCCTTTGTGGAGAGAGATGATATAGAAGACTTTCCAGAGTTTGGGGATGTGCTGCTCAGCAATGGAATGTTTTATTAGGAGAGACATAGGGTAGGAGATGGCATCTACTGCTAGTTTTTGAAATTCATTGGGGAGTAGGTTGGCTGCAAGGGAGGAGGGCTTAAGTTTGGAAAGATCTTTTGATGGTGTTAGTTTGAATTGGTTTGATTATAAAGGAATCAGGGGTTCTGCCTAGTTCATTAGGAATGGATAGGGGGGTTGTGCCATTGTTTTTCACTAGGGAGAGTATAGAGCTGATGAAATGTGAATTAAATTGTGAGGCAATGCTATCTGTGGAATTTGTTGTGGTTGGAGCTAGAGTTGTGATCTGTCTAGGCTTCCGTAGTTATTTAATGGCTCCCCAGAATTTCTGGGGATTTTTTTTGGTGTTCTTGTTGCATTGTTGTATAGTATAGTTTTAGGTCATGTCTGATTTTTTTTGACAAGGTTGCGTAATTGATGATAGATGAGAAGCGAGTATTGATTTTTGATCTTCTAGTATAGGGCCCATGCTCTATTCCCCTGTTTGAGAACATGCTTGATGTCATTGATAAGCCATGTTAAATGTTGGAGTTAGAACGGGTATTCTTAAGAGGAGCTAGGTTATTTAGGATATTCAGCAATTTGTCAGTGAAATATTTAAAAGGTCAGTCAAGGTGCAGGTGTTTTAACAGGGACCAGTCACATTGTTGCAGAAGGGATTTGAAGACAAGGCTCAGTCCTGGGACCTCTCTTGTTTGGTATATATTTCTTGGAGGTACAGGCCAACATGGAAGGACTGTGGCTGACCAAGTTCGCAGATGACTGCAAACTGGGCACCATAATCGACTCTCCAGCCGACACAAGCATCCTCCAAAAGGGCCTCATAGAAACAGACAACTGGTGCCAGAGCCATGGCCTCAAGCTAAACGCCAAAAAGTGTATAGTCATCCCCTTTGGCAAAAACTAAGTGCCCACAAAGTACCACATAGGTGGTAATCCATTAAGTACAGAAGAAGTAATTAGGGACCTGGGGACCGAAGTTGATAGCAATCTCTCATTTGACAACCACGTGGCCAAAGTGGATAGAAAAACATTTTATATAGCCCACCTTATCATGAAGGGATTCACATCTAGATTAGGGGAGGTCATCGTGCCTCTTTACTCATCCCTCATCAGGCCCATAATTGAGTACAATGCCCCTTTTGGGATGTACCTTACCAGACACCTGCAGCAACTGGAAAGACCCCAAAAGTACCTCACCAAGAAGATCAAAGGACTCAAACAGATGCCATATGCTGCCCGGTTAAAGAAACTCCAGCTCTACTCAGTTGCATACCGCCTGCTCAGAGGCGATCTGTGCCTGACGTATAAAGCCATGTCCAACCGGAATTAATGGACATGCTGCTCCTCAGAAAATCCAAATCCCATCGAGCTACGCGCTCAAGAGACTTGAACCTCAGCACTGAAATAAATAGGACATGCTGGAGGGACAGATTCACACCCAGAGGCTCCCATCACTCTGGAATAAAATCCCAGGCCAGGTTAGGCAGAGTCCCTCATTGACTCTCTTCAAGAGGAATCTTGATGAGTGGATGGGAGATCGCAGGTTTACCCCAGGTATCACTTCTGTGTCACTGTTAGACAGAGGCACAGTATACTAACCTCGAAAAAGGGCATAGCAAAATTAATTTAAAATGGGTGGCAAAAGCCAAACACACTCTGGCTAGGCTTATAAATCCCCTAGGGCAGATAGCCTAGTATGAACCTATGAACCTATGAAGCTATAAGACGTCAGGGGAGAAACGCCTATTGTTGCAGACAAGTTTGTAGGTGATATTTTTAGAAGGATGAATGTGGTGCCGAAGAAGGTAAGTGGGTAGATGCTCACTTAGTCTGTCAGGGGGCCAGCTGGACTGGTGACAGAGGGAGGGTTTGTTAGTAAGTGTCCAGTCTAGGAGCGATTCTTTTTTGCTGTGTTTGTCAGATCTGGTAGGGGATTGTATAATTTGACATAAAATATGTTGGTTAATAAAACTGGAGGGATTATCTAATGAGCAGGTGGACTAATCCATGTTGAAATCCCCCATTATTATTAATATTATTTCTTACTTGGGGGTATATAGATAGCAATTATTATTATGTGTTTGTTGGAGTTTAGTTGAAGGCAAGTGATTAGAATTTCTGTATTTAAGAGGTCTGGGGAGTTTACTTGAAGTCTTTTTAGTTTGATAGTATTTTTATGTATTACAGCTATGTTGCTGTGTCATTTATGAGTCCTGCCATGTCTATGGAAGATATAACTATGGGTTAGGCATTCACTATCTGGTATGTGGGGTTTTAGCCACATTTCTGTTAGGTCTGCTAATTTGAGAGCGTGTTGGGTGATAGTTGCATGAAACTCATGACTTTTGTTTAGGATGCTTCTTAGGTACATGTTTAATATTAAGAGATCAGAGCTACTATGTGGAAGATGGGTGATGTGTGTGGAACAAGTGTTGTTTGGAGTGTAAGAGATTTGATTAATGGGTTGAGGTCCTGGATTAGGATTTATGTCACCACTTAGTTTGATCAGGGTAGAGTTGAATAGATATAGGTGTGTGAGTTTGGTAACTAGTTTTACATAGCTGTGCGGTAAATGTGGGCTTGATTGAGAGTGTGTATGTTTAAATCTGAAGAGGTCTGTATTGGAGTTTTTGTGAAGGTATGAGGCTATGATGATGTTGTTTAAAGGAGTGTGTGGTTGGGTGTTGAGTGGCTTAGTGGGGGAGTGGATAGTTACGACCTGTTGAGTTTGATATCAAGTAAGAAAGTAATCCCATAGTGCAAAATGAACAGTGAAAACACCCTTGGGATGGGACTATACGCGAGGCCCTCAATGTCTGTCTGGTGACTGAAATGTCTGACAAGCAACTGTACAAACTGTTCAAGGACATGCGAAACTGTGGTTCAGGATATGGCTATATCATGCATTCATTCCCGACCAAAACCCTGATCCAGGCTCAAAAGGAGGGTGTCACCATATAAAACAAACACCTCCAGGCCACAATGGTGCTGCTAAGGAAACATTCCAACCAATCCATGCAATTAAAGGAAGGCAATCTTGGCTTTACAAAGCAACCAGGTGCAGACCCCTGTGACTCTCAAACAAAATTGCAATCTGCCTTGCTGAAAGCACTATCATGAGGCATACTCTCATCTCCAAATTTTATTACCTGACCACACTTCAACTAATATGGTATCCATGAATACTCAAGCCCCCCACAGCTGACAGGTTGTTGGCAATAGATAAAATTTCAAATTCTGGCCCCAACAATCACCTGGCCCAAAAAGGAGAGAATAGTATGTAGATATCATCTCATCAACAACATGGGGACAAGAAAACAAGAAATCGAAGTATATCTGGTCTCATCACTCAAATAAGTCTCCAAAAACCTCGCCAACAAATCATGCCACCTTTGAGCAATAGACCACGGTGAAAGAACACTCTAAGGAATTACACTACTCAACTCTGGTGTGGTTAAATACAGTGAACGAAATCTCACAAACAAACACAAGCTTCTTAGAAGACGCCTGAAATGCCTTCGGGCCCTGAGCTCCACCTCTGCATGGGGATGGCAGGCAAATCCATAAAAAAACAAGGCTCTTTCCATCAGGGCAAGCACCCATAGTCTGGGACCACAAAAATACCCAAGCAAACTTCCTGCAGGGAGGAGAACTTACACTGGTGGACCCCAGCAAAAATCAAAGAAGAAGACACCTTTATGCTAGAGCACAAAAAAAAAAAGAAATGCACTCATACAATCATCCAGGACTCAACCAAAATCAAAAAAAGATAAACCAAATTTCAAGACATCCCATAAGGCCTCAAAAATCAGGACCCCCGCCAAGAACAAAAACTCCCCAGAGAGGAGAAAGTGGTCAAAATGATACACGATCACCATACTCACAGACCACAGATCAGATTAACAGTAAAATCACTCTGCAAACCATATCCTCTCCCCAAAGCAGAGATAGAAATCATGCCTGAGCACCCGCTCTCAGCAATCTCAAATGTGCAGGCTATGTCTTTCTCTCTAAAAACTAAAAAAATTTGCTCAGAATGGGACGAGGATCTAAAAATCAAAACACTGAGGCTACCACCGAACTCAATCGAACACTAGCAGCGCACATATCACAGCTGTTTAATCTTAGCCTTACTCGCCTGGTGCGAATGGGGCACCGTGTTCGCGGCAACTGTGTGGGTGGGCATCACGGCGACTGTGGCACCCCCACCCAATTGCCATGGACCGGATTAACAGCCCTGGAATGCAAAAGCATGAATGACAATGCAAAACAATGGAGGAGGCAAACATGAGGACTTGGAGACGACCACAGGGACCAGTTTCCTTTTTGTCAGGATGACGCATGCCACAGACTTGGTCCAACTGTGAAAACTTCTTAAGGCATTGATGAGAGCCAAGGCCACACATAGGAGCCTTTATGCCAAAAGCTTTACCCACACAAACCCACTAGGAGTATGCCACAAACTTGCTTCTAAACCCATAAATGTAAATGGATATGTCTAGATGGGTTGCATCTTGAAAACTGAGGATGCTACCCACAACCACCCACCAAGGCCTCTGGCGCCAAAGGCAGTCCCAAGCCCCAGGTCGTGGTGTCCCAGCCCCACATTCCCCTGTTGTGGCCCTGTTGTTTCCAGCATCTCCTACTCTACAGTGGCACACAGGAGGGGAAGATTTGTTGACAACTGGTGCGACTGACTGGGGTACAGGTTAGGAAAGTACATCACACACCCATCATATCTTCCAGTAGGTCTCACGAGGCCTGCTAGATATCAGTCTTGGCCCGTGAGGGGTGCATGCCAAATGTACCTTGCGACACCCAAACATGAAAAAAAAAAGTGGACAAAACTAGCCAATGACTGAAAACAGGACAAAGCACAGAAGAGATCGGGGGGGACATAGGGACAGGGTCTTGACAGTGGCCAGCCTTTCACATTGCTAATGGCATTAATAATGATTTACAAAATGAGACCTGCCACATTGGGCCCAAAACATCATGCAGTTCCCACATTACTTTGTTCCCCTGATCTCCTTCCCACAAGCAATGATCGGACCAATGCCCCCCTCATTTGACCACTCAGGATGTTTCTGCAGCCACCTGGAGAGAGTGAAAGTTCCCAAGGTTCTAAAGGAGGATAAGGGACTCCAAAATCTGCCAGATGCCAGCAGACAGAGCTTCCATCAGTCATTAGTCATACACCGTCTGCTCAGGAGTGCATTGCCGGCCACACACACAGAGCACCGTCCCAAATGGGGATGACCTCACTCCCAAAAAAATCCTACCAGATCCACTAGAGCAAGCAACTTAAACCTACAACCGGATATATAAATAAGGACATGCTGGGATAGATTTGTTCGTCAAGACTCTAATGACTGTGGGGCAAAATCGGTCCATGTGAGGCAGGCACCCTCGCGCTGTGGCTCTGTTCAAGAGAAATCTTGTGGATGGATGGGAATGTAAGAAGTTTACCCGGATCTCATCTCTACTCACTGCTGGCTGGAGGCACAGAAACTAAAATGGCACAGTATTTTTTTTTTGGAAGGGTGGGCGTAGCTGAAAACTTTGGGCCCCAGGCTTAAATGCCTTAGGGCAGACAGCCTAGTATAAACCTATGAACCTATGCACCTAAGAGTTTATTAGCAGAATAAGTAGAGCAAGGTGTTTCAGCAACATCGTGTTTGCATGAAATTTGGAGATGTGTTGTGTTGGTGATTGGTGTAGGGAGTAGCAAGTGAGGGTGTCTGCTATAGGGATGGGTTGTAGTGGGCTTAAGAAAGTAATCTTTGTTATAGTGTATGGCTAATTGGCAACTGCATGTGTCACTGATGTGATTGGACGAGTAGTTAAGGGAATGTGTTTTATGGATAGGTTTAAATTTAGGTATAGTGGGTGTGGGTGGGAAATGGGCACATGGTAGGGAATGAAGAGAGTGGGGCTAAACTAGATGGTGTCAGACAGCAGTGGAGCAGTAAGTAGTATCAGGTTCAAGTAGGGCGCTACTGTAGCAAGAAAACTGTGAAAACTGCCTGCAACAAATGCAGTAAGGGAGGCGATGTAAGGAGATGAGTCCTGCCACAAGGGTGAAGTAGCTAGTGGCCACAGAACTAAGCATAGCTTTGGGGGCAGGTACTGCTGAAAGGTGGGTAGCAAACACAGACTTAACAGAAAAAGGGACACGACTAGAACAAAGAGCATTTAGAGAAGAAGGACTGAAATAAATGGAAAAGAGGTGGAAATAAGTATGGGGGCTCTAGCTAATGTAAGGGACTGAAGGAAAGGACCCTAAGAAAAGATAGCAAAATGTCAGGTAAAGGTGGGGTACACTAACAATGGGAAAGGATTAGAGCAGGGTTTGGCTTGGTGGTGTGTGAAAAGCCTAACATTTATGCATGTTTGCAGGAATTTATTAGGACATCACATACATTAAGTGAATGAGTTGTTGTAGAACCACTGGGTCAGGTTTGGGAGGGAGTATCAGAGCTTTGGCTGTGCGTTGGAACTGTTGTGTTCTGCACTGTTGAAGTTAGCCAGGTGTATTATCCTTATTTCTGATTGTGTACAGAGTGATACAAAGCAGTAAAATACAATAAGATGCTGCTCCTGGACACCACTGGGCTGTGACGGGGAGCAGAAAGGATTTACCAAGACAAGACTTTAATTTAAAAGATGCTAAAACATGGCCACTGCCCCCCTTTAAGAGTGAAACTACCTTTACAAGACAGCCCTCATGTACTCAAAAGTACACAGGACAACAGTTCACTTTAGTACTGCTGTAGGTAAGAGAGCTTTCGTTAGACTGAGACCTGCTTCCTGGAATCAAATGCATACAGACATCAAAATATACAAACCATTAAAAGTTTCAAAAATGCACTTAAAGAGCATCTCTTTAGTGATTTTTTGCAACTGTTAAAATAGCAGTGTACAATTAATAAACTTCTTTCAGCTTCTTAATGAGGCATCTTATATGCAACTATTTCACATGTATATAGGAGTTTGTGTATTAAATGTATGACTGCACTGTATTGTATACACATCTCAGCTTGCATTTTGTGTGTGTGTACATATATATATATATATATATATATATATATATATATATATATATATATAGGGTCTATATTACAATGTTGCACTCACAGGAGTCTGAACATTGTAATATCGAAAACAAAATATGAAAATAGCGAAGCCGCAGCACACCAATTTTTTCCCCAGGGAAAAAAATCGGTGGGTCATTTTTGGGGCTTTGCTATTTCCTCCAATATGGTGCGATCTCGGATTGGTCTATTTAAGTAGAGGGGGTGTGGGGGCAAAGCCCCCCCCCCATTAGTTTAAGTTTAAAGTGTGTTTTTTTTTGTACCGGAACAATGATTACTTTCCCTGGGAAAAAATCGCTGTTCTGTGTTTTCGTGATTCTTGGGTTTCGAACTTCATGGTTTGATATTACATTGTTCAAACTCCTGTGAGTTCAACGATGTAATATAGACCTATATATATATAGACCTATATATATATATACATATATATATATATATATATATATATATATATAGACAGATATAGATAGACAGATAGATATCTCCCTCTCTGTATGTAAATATATATATATATATATATATATATATATCTTTTTTCCAATGCACGCTGGCTGGATCTTTTAATGTTACTCTATCTGCACATCTGCATTCAGCCTTACTATGTTCTGAATTTTGCTATGATATCATTTTGTATATAATATTGTTGATTGAAAGAACATGATGCATTTTCTGCTCTTTGAACTGAGGCCATGGCTGAAGCAGTCAATATATCAGTGCACATATCCTATGAACGTGGAGTAAATAAATAAATAAATATAGGTTTGAACTGGAACAAACAGAAAATTATACACAGTGTGACAGTGTATAACAGTACAGTTTCTATATTTTACAGGTTACATTGGCTGAATTTTGATATGTTTTTAATTTCATTCCTAATTATATGTATTTAAATTCTTTCCTAAAGATGGGAAATAGAAACAGCTATGCACTTAAAAATTCTGTCAGGCAGATTCAATAAAGCCTACACAGTCCTTTTACACTGTATTCACATTGCACCACAGCACTCACAGGATAGCACATTGTTTTAGATTCAGTAAGTGGGTCTACATGCTGTGTAGAGCTTCACAAACAAGATAAACACTGTGGCATGCTAATTACAGCATAAGCAGCTGAATTGTATGCTAATAAAGTAATCCAAGATGGAGGAGCTATTCCACAAGATGTAAAGCAACTGTGTAGAACTTAGCGGTGATTTTCCCTGTGAATTCCAAAACCTACTGCAATACAGCCACAGAAAGGGGTCTACACAGAAGAAAGAATCTTGAGGACAGCTGTTGCTTTAATTCGTGTCATGTGCAACAGGCTAAAGTCTATGTCGCTGCTGCTAATAGACCAAGGCCATGGAGGAGAAGAAGAGTTTTTAGACCCCATTTAACTTATAACAATCTATATGATGTGGAAATTGTAGAACACTACAGGGTGGATAGTGACAGACTACAAGAGCTCTGCAATTTCTGTCATCCTCAGCTTAGAGCCAGGACAAACCAAGGGGAACCCTTACCAGTGGAAACAAATGTAGTTGTAGCACTTAGAATTTTAACCATGGGAACCTTTCACAGACCAATGCAGACATGTTGGGGGTGTCACAAGCATTATTATCCAGTATCCACCTTCAATATATGGCATGTTAGTGACCACATATATTTTCCCTATAATCCTGAAGATGGGGCCACAAATATGCAGGGGTTCTACCCAGTAACACTCTAAGTATTGGGTGCCATAGATTGCACACGTATAGAAACTAAGGCACCACCTGGGGAGCGGGGAAGGCTCTATTTGTTTATTTATTCATGTATTTGCAGTTTGTTAACTGAAAATGTCCAGTGGGCTATACAGAGTCCATTTACAGTGGAGGCCCTGGGAGAAACGTTCCTCGATACAAGAAAAAAGGATAAATTATATAGATCCTGCCTCTTAAACCTGGTCAATTTCTTTGAAACAATCACCAAGGCCATTGATGAGGGGAAGGTGGTCCACACGGCCTACCTGGACCTTGCAAAAGCCTTCGATACAATACCCCACTCGGGCATTATAGATAAGCTCACCAGCTTAAATATAAACCCCTATGTCACTAGATGGGCTAAAAACTGGCTCAAGGACAGAACCCACATGGTTAGAATTGCTGGAGCCATGTCAGACTCCAAACCAGTTACAAGTGGCCTCCCACAAGGCTCAGTCCTGGGACCTCTCCTGTTCGGTATATATTTCTCGGAGGTACAGGCCAACACGGAAGGACTGTGGCTGACCAAGTTCGCAGATGACTGCAAACTGGGCGCTATAATCGACTCTCCAGCCGACACAAGCATCCTCCAAAAGGGCCTCATAGAAACAGACAACTGGTGCCAGAGCCATGGCCTCAAGCTAAACGCCAAAAAGTGTAAAGTCATCCCCTTTGGCAAAACAAAGTGCCCACAAATTACCACATAGGTGGTAATCCATTAAGTATGGAAGAAGTAATTAGGGACCTGGGGACCCAAGTTGATAGCAATCTCTCATTTGACAACCACGTGGCCAAAGTGGTTAGAAAAACATTTTATATAGCCCACCTAATCATGAAGGGATTCACATCTAGATCAGGGAGGTCATCGTGCCTCTTTACTCATCCCTCATCAGGCCCATAATTGAGTACAATGCCCCTTTTGGGATGTACCTTACCAGACACCTGCAGCAACTGGAAAGACCCCAAAGTACCTCACCAAGAGGATTAAAGGCTCAAACAGATGCCATATGCTGTCCAGTTAAAGAAACTCCAGCTCTACTCAGTGGCCTACCACCTGCTCAGAGGCTATCTGTGCCTGACATATAAAGCCATGTCCAACCCGGAATTAATGGACATGCTGCACCTCAGAAAATCCAAATCCCATCGAGCTACGCGCTCGAGAGACTTGAACCTCAGCACTGAAATAAATAGGACATGCTGGAGGGACAGATTCATAACCCAGAGGCTCCCTTCACTCTGGAATAAAATCCCAGTCCAGGTTTGGCAGAGTCCCTCATTGATTCTTTTCAAGAGGAATTTTGATGAGTGGATGGGGGATCATAGGTTTACCCTGGGTATCACTTCTGTGTCACTGTTAGACAGAGGCACAATATACTAACCTCGAAAAAGGGCATAGCAAAACTAATTTAAAATAGGTGGTAAAGGCCAAACACACTCTGGCTAGGCTTATAAATGCACTAGGGCAGATAGCCTAGTATGAACCTATGAACCTATGAACCTATATGAACCTATATGTTGGTAATATACAATTATCAAACAAACAAACTGGCTTACAAAGTTGTAAACACAGTTAGCAATTCAGTGGCCTGACAAATAACATTGAAAGGTTTGGTAAAGATAGCACTGAAAATGTTTGGTAAACATAGAAAACATAGAATATTATATATATTGCTAATATGCAATTATCAAACAATCAGTTTACAAAGTTATAAACTTTTCTTTGTAGAGAATAGTTATTGCATAAAGGAAGTTTTGGAAAAATGGCACAGGAAGTAGGGAAAAATACATCTTTAAAACTAGGAATTCAAGGAGGCTGAATACAAGTACAGCTCCAGATGGAAGATAGATATGTGTGTAGAGAAATCTCGAAGGCAGCTGGATTTTGAGTTGTTCTAACAACTAATGGTAGGGCATTCCAATTTATGGCTAAACAGTAGGAGAACAAAAGTTGGCCAATAGGCAGGTTTGTCTTGTGAAGCTGAAGAAATAGCTAATATCAGATCTAAGGGGTACTAAGCATTGTTGCCTCACAGCAAGAGGATCTCCAGTTCGAATCTTGGCTGGGGTGCCTTCTGTGTGGAGTCTGTATGTCCTCCCTGCATTCATGTGGGTTTTCTCCGAGTGCTCTGGTTTCCTCCCATGTTACAAAGGCATGCATCTGGAGACTTTTATCCCTGGGCCTCCGCTAAAAATTGGCTTCGTTCCAAGTCGGACTTTCCCGGTTAACAAATGATAAATAAATAAATAAATATTTGGGAGGTACCAGGTGAAAATAGAACCCGCGGTGGTGGTGCTGCAGTAGCGTTGTCGCCTCACAGTAAGATGCTGTCCGGTTCGATACTCAGCTAGAGCGTCTTCTGTGTGGAGACATGCGTGAATGGGCCTACCTTCGTTGAAGGTTGTGCATCAGGGCTGGTAACCTGGCATGTAAAAATCAACTACCAATCATTAGCGGACCGGATTTCCGCTGTGGTGACCCCTAACCGGGAAAAGCCGAAAGACGCAACAACCAGGTGAAAATAGAACTAAGAGTGGGGCAATCAGAAGATTTAAAGATAAGTTTGTAAGCTGGGAGGAAGTCAGGAATTGGGGAAGGGTATGGTGAGAGGTTAAGAATGTTTGAGCAGGGGATGGCCATGCCACCACCTTTTTTTACAGGTCTATCAGATCAGAAGATATTATAACCTGGTGGGAGTATTTCACTATTTGAGATTTGTGGCCAGGTTTCAGATAGGGAGAGGATGTGAGGGGTATTGAGAGCTATCCATGAGTGCAGCTCAGTGACTTTACTTGCTAAACTCTGAATATTCAATGAGTAAATAGTTAAGTATTTGGATGGAGATGATTGTTGTGACTGAGGTTGGTGACTGTTAGAGGAGTAAGATGGGGGCAGTGTAGATGTAGTTTTGGGGAGAGAAGAGGGGCCAGGGTTGCGATGGATATCTCTAGAACAAAGTAGGTTTTTAGTGAGGAGAGTGTGTGTAGTAGATGCCAGATGGAGTTTGCATAGTTTTGACTTAGCTTTGTGGGAAGGTTTAAAAACCTGTATTATGGATAGTTTATATAGACCTGAGATAGAGGTAGTAAAGAGATTAGGGGAGATAGTAAAAGATGAAGTAGTTGGATATATGTTGTATGAGTGAGAAGATGGCGAACATAGGAGTGGGTCAGAGAGATTGGAGTGGTAAGAGGTGGAGATAGAGAGAATAAGGAGTAGTGTAGAGATATTAGAAAATAATACATGTTGGAATAAAATATGGTTGGATAGAGTAGGTAGAGAGACAATGGTATAGATGAAGTGGTGTTGACAAGATTGACAGATTAGTAAGGTGGTTTTGGCAATAGGCAGGAAGTGGAATTGTAGTGGCTAGTGGTACAGGAAGGGGAGGGATAGTTAGGTATAAAGGTAATTGTAATGGAGTGGTTGGGAATGGGGGTAGGGTAGGGGAGCAAAATGAGCCCAAGCATAGCGAGGGCGAACGGAGAGGGGCTAGCACCTTGGTCAAGATGAAGTTATAGAAACAATCAGAAAAGATAGTGAAAAACTAGCTTGAGTGACAAGGATATAAAGTTTCTAAAGGTATAGTCACCAGAAATAAAATAAAAAGAAATAAAATATGAGCAGAAATAAGCTTACAAAAAGACACTGGCCTCAAGCTACACAAGTAGATTTACTTGAAGGAAACCCAGTGCTGTATGGTTAAAATAAGCTACAATAGAGAGGTGCTTTGCAGGGGATGAAAGAGGTATTACTAGCAGCTAAAAACAGGGCAAAACATAAAAAAATTAATATGTAATAGTCTGAAGACAGTAAAATAGGGCAGGTGCACTAGGAAAGGCAATTATGAGTGAGGCTAGAAATGAATTCAGGGAAGGGTAAAGTGCAGAACAGGAGAATATACACAGAAACAGTATGAGGATAGTGGGTAACCAAAGAGAAAGGATAGGAGCTGCTGGCATCTGCTTTTCGTGGTGACTAGCAAAAAAAAAAAACACTGTAAATTCTTGTTGTGCTTATAAAGTCTAGCATTAATTGAAAGATTAGCTTATGTAGTAGTTATTTACTGGGACACATACTTCAGTGGTATTATTTTAAGCTTAAAATGGTGGCTTCCGGACAGATAGTTAGAGTTGCAGGGTATCTGTTAAGGTCCTCAAACCTGTGTTGCCTGTACTGTGGCCAGGAGAAAACTGCAGGGAAAAATCCACTAGGGCTATAAAAACAGAGAGGAAAGAGATTAGTTATGAGCAAGTAATTCAGAAAACGAGCGAGAGACAAAAATACCATGGGTAGAGAGAAAAAAATTAATACAGGTAGTCAGAGACAGTATACCTAGCATTAATTTCCATTGTATGAGTGTCTTACACACATAGCTAGCTGAGAACACAGCAGTGTTTACACCTATGCATAAAGTAATGCAGAACAACAGTAGTTAACAACAGCACAGTGTAGACAAACACAAGGCAATAATTCACAAAGCAGGAAAACAGAAATCCAGGATACTGAGGACAACAACAACTGGTACACTTTCAGGCAATAGTTCTTCCTTTTACTTTAGTGCTACACCAAGAAATTACAGTGAAAATACTACAGATACATCTAAATGTGAAGTTAAGGTGCCTGTTGCTCCTTGTAACAAGAAACTTAGTTGGTAAATATTCACATTTACAGTTTTCTTTCATTAAAAAACAAGAAATAATATGAGTATAATTCAAACAATAAGCTACCCATGATCATAAGGTGCTGGAGCTCATTGTGACAGGGAAAATAGACTTTAAATAATCACAAAACTAGAGTTGCAAGAAAAAGTACAACATCTCAATATAAACACAAAATACTATATGATCTAAAGCAGATAAAACAACAGAATAATCACCAAATATTGTAAGATTTAAAGCAGTTAAGGTATCTAAGTTTACACTGTTATACATCATCATGCACTACTCAATAATAGCACAGGTATTCCGATCTAGTCCATATAATAATACCAACTCCTACCATCAGCTATAAAGGACATTTTTATGCATCATTATCTGGATAGTCCCCGTGCCTCCAATGCATGTTTGATGAATAATTTCCATTTCAAACCAAATCCCTTCTCCGCTCTTAATTTTAATATCCATTGTAATTCATTATTTTCCGTAATATTCTTAACATCGCCCATCCTTGGGTCAAAAGCTATATGTTCTAATCCAATGAATCTAAATGATGGTACTGGTTACTACTTTCAATATATTTAGACAAAGCACGTATTGAGTCTCTATTCTTAATACTATTAACGTGTTCCCTAATCCTCTCAGGAAAAGTTCTATTAGTTTTCCCAGCATAAAAGTGTAGACAGCAATCATATTGTGCTAAATAAATAACATTTCTACTATTACAATCAATATCAGTTTTTAGCTTACATAACACCCCTGTACCAGGGTGTATAAATACATCCATTTGTTTGATATATTGACAGAAAGTACTGTTACCACATATCTCGGTTCCTACACTTACATTTGTACTATGTAACACTGTATCTTTAGGATAGCATAACATTCTCCTAAGATTTTGTCTGTTTTTTAAAACAGAAACTGGGATATTCTCCTACTATATCTTTGATTATCTTGTCTGTCATAAGTAATGGCCAATATTTATGGAAAATATCCTTAACTTTGTCAACATCACTTGTATATGGTAGAAATACACTAACTACCTTTGATGTATCCATTATTACATCATTCTCAACTGTGTTAACTATTTTAGAGGAGAAATATGGTTTAGTTCCATTATTCCTCAATTGTTTGACTTCCTCTATTTCAGGAACTACTTTATTGACCTTATAACCTCATTGGTACAGGTTGTTTTCCAATTGGTTTAAACCTTCTCTATACATATGTTCTTGGTTACTTAGACATAAAACATGCATTCCCTGTCCTTTAATTACATTTTTAAAAGTACGTTTGGGATGCATACTCAGTCTATGTAGGAGAGTATTCCTGTAGCATTCCTTCCAATACATTTAGTTTCTAAAAGGTTCTTCCTATTCTTGGACACATATATGTCCAGAAATGGTATCCCTTCAGATGAATAATTCAATGTGAATTTAAGAAAATTTGTTGTTTCTTCTATCATATGTACAAATTCTTGTAGCAAAACAGGAGTTCCTACCCATATGAAGAAAATGTAATCTACAAAATGATGATAGAACTTAACGTTATTCTTATATAGATTCATGGGATACATGCATTCAGTTTCCCATTGTGTCATAGCTGAGTTGGCATAGCTATTGGCACTACATGTCCCCATAGCTACACCCTCGCTCTGTAAATAATAAGTGCCATCAAACACAAATACATTATGTGTTAGGACTATCTCCATAAACTTAGATATTACGTCTATAAGGGTCCCTCCATATTCACTTCTTTCTCTGTGAAAATTCCTCAGTAGATTAATCCCTTCCATATTCGGGATTGAAGTAAACAGGGAAGTAACATCAAGGGTTACCAAATATTTTTCATTATAGTTGTATATCTCTTCCTTAAACTCAAATAGACTCACTAAAAACTGCTTAGAATCTTTCAATATGACTTCAACTTTGTCTAAAACTGGACGTACATTCCTTTCAACAGATATTGAGAATGGTTCTGTTAGCCACCCTCTGCCTGCTACTATAGGCCTAAATGGTGGCTTATACAGGTGTTTGTGCATTTTCACCTGTCCCTGAAAGGAAGGAACAACTGGATCATCTACTGTGAGGAAGTGCATCGATTCCATAGATAATCCATAGCTAACCATATAGTCACTGCTTTTAATCCTAATAAGTTGTTTCATGTCTTGTATCTCATTTATAGTAATAATTTTATAGTCATTGTCATCTGACAGCATTGAACACAATGACTCAAAATAGAAGTCTCTGTCCATTACAACTATCATACTTCCTTTGTCCACATGCCTTATGACTATTTGAGTGTCTTCTTTCAAGTTGGTTAGGGCCTCATGTTCCTGTTTTGTAAGATTAACATATCTCTTACCATGAGCTTTACTCCCCAGTGTGCTATATAGTTTATCTTCGCAGATTTTACCAAATGCCTCTAGAATAGGATGATTGACCGGCATAAAATTGCTTAACTTTTTAAAATGTTTTGCCTCTCTAGATGTATCTGTAGGGAATGTAGCCTTTAACATCACATTCTATACAAAAAGTTTTAAATCCACTATAGTATCTGGTAGTTCTGCCATCTGCGCAGGAATGAATGAGAGGCCTTTCAGTAGAACAGCTAACTCTTCTTGGGTCAGGTTTCTTTGTGATATATTCCAAACAATAGATGCTTTCATTGTTGATTCCACATCTTTTTCAATGTGGGATATTCTGTATTGTCCAGTTGTTCCTTCCTCTTCATCTGTCCTTGACTCCTGGATCAAAACTGCTCCCATCCCCTCTCTTGTTGAATGGGCTGTGGAAAAAATGGATGCATTTGTCCACCGTTATGTCCTATATCTTTCCTCCTTACCACTGCTTGTCCTGGTGGCACCTCACTTAAAGATTGTTGAATAGGACTCAGTTGACTCATATTTTCTATATCATTCTGTAATGTTCCATTATCTGATGGTCCTTCATGGCTTGCTGGACCAGCAGAATTTAAATCTGTTAGTCTCTTATCTGGATCTTTTAAATTTTTTAACAACTTGCAGGCTTCTTCTTACCTCATCATGGACTTCATTATCGACTGTATTACGTATACCAGATGACAGATTTGTATTGTGCTCATTTCTAATGTTCCTTTGTGGTTTGGGCCATGAAAAGACATGTCATTTCTTAAAATCTGCAATGTCTCTATCAAGGTTCTTCCTTTTCTGTTGTATGAGCTTGCGGTCATATGTACTAACATTATTGGCTACAGTACTCATGGCTTTGTCTGCAACCACAGCTGGAAATTGTACATAAATAGTCTGTTGTTGTTGCTCTATTCCTTGTACCAACACTTCTTCTTGTGGTTTAAAGAATTCATTCATTAGTTTAAGATAGCTGTAGCCGGCTTCTAAATTAATCTGTTGCCAGCGGCTTAGTAGCTCAGGATACTGAGTGCCATAAGTGGGCATTTTAAGCAGTCTAAGCCCATGTGGCACTACCTGGTGGTATAGGCATGCTTCAAAATTAAATATTTGCATTTGTAAACATTTAAGTTTAAAAGCATCACTCTCTATGTTGTTAGTTAGCATTCTTAATTTATAGTAATCCACATTAACAGCTTCCCCATGTGATGTATCTTTATTTGAAGCAACTTCCATCATAAGGGGATTTTCAATAACATTAATCATACCTGTGAAGCCTGCATGCTTCCTGCTATCTTTAAACCTCAATGGATTAAAGTCAAGTTCTATATCACAAGAGCCATTCCTTTCTGCCATGCTCCCACTGGTTATAACAAGTAAAAAGTTGTATAACAGTAGAATAATAACCAGTAGGCAAACAAGCCTGTTTTAATTGAGAGCATTTTTAATGAATTATGATGAATAATTTTTCAATTGTTTTTTACTTGTGTTTGAAGCCTAGTAACTTCAGAGACTCGAATGTTTTTTATTAACAAGGAGTTTTAAAAAGTTCTGTTTAACCATGCATCCATGGGGGTATGATATGTGTATGAATTGAGGCGCATTTAATGCTTTCGGCTGTTTAAGAAAAATTTATGTTCAAACTAAATGGAATGAGGTTTTCATTCTTTATTTTATATGAAAAAATGGGTTTTTTGATAAGGAAGTTAGGATGTGACATGCTTTGTTACTGTAATGGGTTAAAGTCATGAGTTTGAAACACAAATTAATTTGTATAGAGCTGTAACTTTAAAAGGTCTTAAGTACAATGATGACGTCAGCCTAGAATGTTGAAACGCAAGTTAGCTAATTGTGTTTGAACTTTTGAATGAACTGGATGCTAAAAGTGAGTATTTAATTATATGGTTTTACTTGATTTTCATTTGTATTAATGGTCTGAAGAAGCCACTTCATGTGGTGAAAGCGCTCACCTATCTAAAATAAACGTTTTAAGTTTGACAGTTTTATGGTTCTGAATGGTACTTTACACTTTACTTTGGGATATATCCACACAAAAGACTATTGACCTTGAGAAGGTATGCTTGCATTTTTCAGCTATAAGGCTATGGATGCCAGAGGATAACAAAATAATATAACAAAATATTTTGTAAAATCAAAAGTTACTGTGTGATGGTAACAATGTCTAATGGTTATAGGGCCAGATGTGATACTGATGGAGGATTTCCTGGAATGTAGTGTTAGTCACCCACATTTTAGTTAGAGGATTTTTGTTTTATAAGTGAGCTAATTTGTCTTAAGATAGGATCATATTTGTTAGGAGCACCAAATAAAGTTTTGACCTCGGCAACACTTTTAGAGTTATAAAAGTGCCAAACTATGGCTTTCTTAACAATAGGGAAGTTTGTTAGATCGATCATTTTATTATTGATTTTTAAGTTAGGGTTAAGGTGAATAGGTTGGAGAAAGGGAATAGTATTGTGCAATTTTAAGGAGGTCATCAGAGTTTGAAAAATGTGAATTATGTTCTTTAGTGTAGGCAAGATCTTGAACTTGTAGTCACCATCAGGTGCTAAAAAAGGGACAGCATATGGATTGGGCTTTAATGAATATATATAGTTGCACCAGATTTTGATCCAGTTTGGGTACCAAGATTCAGCAGAAGGATCATAACAGGCTATTTGAATTAGATGGCTAGCATTAATGATGTGGTAATATAAATTAAAGTCTGGGAGACTTAAACTGCCTTTGTTCTTTGGGATAATTAGATTCCTGTATGATATTCTGATTGATTTAGGGAACCATAAAAACTTAGAGATTGTGGTTCTGCTTTTTCTGAAAAAAATTTTTGGAACGTTTAAGAAGATGGAGTTAAGATGAAAAAGGATTCTAGGCAAAATATTAATTTTAATGATAGCAGATTTTGATAGCAAAGAAAGATTGATATTTTTCCATCTAGTTAGATCATTATTTATCTGATCCCAGACTCTATATAGGTTTGCTTTTATTAGTTCTTGGTGAGGGTGTGTGAAATTTATTCCTAGGTATTTAAGTGCATATTTGAGAGGAATGTCAGACAGGGGGAAGTAATATTCTAAGTGGTTTGCAGGGTTTAATGGAAAGATACATGATTTAGCAGGGTTTAATTTATAATTAGCAGCCTCAGCAAAAAGATTAATAGAATTTCAAATTTTATGAAGATCGGTGTTGGGAAGCTCAAAATAGATGTTTAGGTCATCTGCAAATGCAGAATAATTTATATCAATGTTGAAGACTTTTGGGATATGGTGATAAGTCTTTTGTTTAACCCAGAGAAGGAAAGGTTCCAGATATAAATTAAAAAGATAAGGTGAGAGTGGGCAACCCTGCCTAGTGCCATTGGTAATTTTAATAGGGAGTGATAAAGTTTTATTTATATACAGCGAAGTAGAGGCATTGTTATAAAGCATCTTAATAGCTTTTTTTAATAAGATCAGGAAAGTTAAATAATTTCATGGTTAGGTAAAGGAAATTTAGATCAACATTATCAAAGGCTTTGGTAGCATCTAGGGTGAGTGCATAACGTGGGTGGTTATCACTTTTTAGAAACAACATTAATGTGTTTAAGGTAAGAGTATTGTCACACAGCTGCCTCTGTTTCATAAATCCCAACTGTTCAGAAGAAATGACTGTAGCTATAACTTTCTGAATTCTATTAGCAAAAATGGTAGATAAGATTTTGATGTCAATGTTAATAAGGGCGATGGGCCTATAGCAGAGAGGGTTGGACTTGTCAGAGTTTGGTTTTGGGATGAATATTATTTTTGAATTGTTCATATACTTATCAGTAATCCCTTTCGAGATGATATAATTATACATGGCAAGGAGAGTTTTAGAAAGGTGACGACTAAAAGTTTTATAAAATTCTCCTGTAAAACCATCAGGACCTGGAGCCTTATTTGGTTTAAGTTTTTTAATAGCTAGCATTATTTCATTCAGTGTTATGGGGCTGTTTAGAATGGTGATTTGCGCCAAGGATAATATTGGAACAGATAGTTCATTTAGGAATTTTTTGTGCATTTCATTTGGGGTCTGGTTTTGGGGATTATAGAATTCAGTGAAGATATTTACAAAAGAGTTAACAATATCTTTATTACTGTATAAGTTTTTCCCTTTGTATTTTATTTCATTAATATAGTTTGGTCCCTCTTTGATGTTTATGAGTCCAGCTAGTGTTCTGGAGGGGGTTTGGGCCCATTCCGAATATCTGTGAAGGAGTTTGAGTTCTACCAAGGATTGATTTTGTAAGTGAAATGAGTAAATTTTTTTTGCATCTCATGTAATTTCTTTTCCAGTTCAGGAGAAATATCCTTTTGTAGTTGTGCATCAGTCATCTTTTGCTCATTGTTGAGGTTATTGATGTACAATTTCTCTTTTTTTTTATAATAAGATGATTTTTGTATGGGTATTCCTCTGATGACCACTTTGGCCATAGCCCATTGCATATCTAAGGGGATGGTGGATAAACAGGATTCTGCATCAAGCTGTTTCAGATAATCATTAATTTCCTGCAGAACATCTTCTTTTTTAAGAATGTTACTGTTTATTGACCAAGTGGGACTACTACCATTGTGATTCAGGTGGTGAGTGGGATTAATACAAAGGGAGAGATTCAAGTGGTCGGATATACATCTAGCCTCAAGGGCAAAGTTTGTAATTTTGTTTGAAAAGATATCAGAGACCAAAAAATAATCAATTCTGGACCAGACTTTGTGTGAAGCCGAATAAAACGTGAACTTATTTAGCTCTCTGTCATGGTCAAATATTAAAACAGGGTCAACTAAGTTGAAGCTATTTATCAAATCCTGAATAGATGCAGTTACTTGCAAGGGCTGTTTCCTGGTTTTATTTGAACTATCATTCAAGGGGTCCATGAGTGCATTCCAATCACCACCAATAATGAAAAGATGATTGGAAATTGAAGTAATAGATTATGTATTTCATAGAAGAATAAGTGCTGGTTTGTACAAGGGCTATATAGGTTTAAGAAAAGTATAGGGTATTTTACCTGAGGGTATGAGCAGGAAAATAAACACCATCTACCATTCAGGTCAAATTTAGTACTTAGCACTTCGCCAGGAAAGGATTTTTTAATTATTATTACAGTGCCTTTTGATGCAAGACTATTCCCTGCTGACATCACAAGTTTAATCCAATTTCTTTTTTTAATATTATCCCATTGAACATTTGTCATATGGGTCTCCTGTAAAAAGACAATGTTAGATTTACCCTGAAAAATCAGGTGCATAACTAGTTTCTTTTTTTTTGGTTTCTTGAAGGCCATTTACATTCCAGGAATTCACACTAATCACCATAATTAGATTCAAAACGTAGATATATTCTAGGATAAACTAAGAATAAAGCCCTACTAGGGATGGTGCAATTAGTAAACACATTTGTTATATATGACAGAAAGTGTAATGTGGTAATAAATCGTATTCTGGCATCCATGCTCCTTACCATAACCCCCATGCCTAACCACCTGTCTCCCTGAGTCATTTTTGAGAAAGTTCTAGATAGATACAAGTAATCTGTTTTTAAATATTTTCCCTTATGAAGAATAATACAAGAACAGAGCAGGGAGACATATAAACTAACATCAATAGTCCAAGCGCCAGCAAACATTGGACAACTACACCACCATGCCACTCCCAAAAATGTTAAGAAATATTGAAAAACATATGTACATAGAATGGACAGTTAAAGGCAAAGTGACATTCGAGTCAGGAGTTAAAAGAGATAGTAAACAATACCACCATAAGAACATAATACATACAGCATTTTTTAAAATTATTGACTTCGAAAATTTCCATGTAAATAGGCAAGTGAGGTTGGAGTAATATAGACAATAAAAGTTACTAAGTAATTGAAACCAACACACTTTATAACCAGAGCTATTAATAACCATTACAGCAGATAGTAACACAGGTTCTATTTATAACTGGCATAGCAGTAAGTACCATAATATCCTAATAAATACATTTTTTACCTATCTAGATATCTAACTGGGTTTACTACATATGCATTACACACAGAATTACGTAACAATAGGATTAGATAAGGAAAGACAAAACAAGAGCATTGATTGACACCTAAGCAGTTAATTGAATTTTCACTAAATGCTGTTCACAATAAACTACATAACTCACATATCATCACTAACTAGAAAAAAACACAGTTTAGCCAGCCTTTTTTGCAAGCAAGCAAGTTTTAGCAAGCCAGCTAATTAAACCAAGCATAAGCATACAGCATATCGAGCTCACTATCTCTGTAGATCCACCTTCATTAAGAGAGAGAACAAGACATCCATATCCTGTACTTCCAGTAAAGAACTGGAACATCATGATTCATGAATCATGATTGAATCATGGTGAAAGTAGTCAAAATGCTAATTTGTGTTACCATGCAACAACAGATACTAAACAGACAATTGTCTTTAGCTGTCTTTAAATAGATAAGCTCTAACTGATCATACTGCTCTAAAGGGAGGTTAATGAAGGTGGTAATTATAACAGGAAAAAATTACAGGTTAAATATATACGTAATGTTTGACAATTGCATAGGCTTTTTATTTTACTCACAGAGTCTGAGTTTATATCACTCAAACACACACCTAAATACTAAATAGAAAACTAAATGTGAACACATAAAATATTGTTTTTGAAAAACTGAAAGGCACAGAAAAGCATGTCTGAAGTATGGCATTGTAATTTTGCAACATGACCACCAGATGGCAGCTACTATACAGTTTGTTATGAAAGACTTCTGTGAAACTGATGTACTTGTATTGCTAGAAAAACATCTATATTGTAATATATTCATTACTTAAACAAAAGATTAGACTGCTAAATTACCCTGACCAGAGTCCTTTATAGTTACCCCATCCTGAAGTGTCCAGCTAGTGTTGTTTTAGATCCATTTCTTCTTCCCTAGGCTCTAATTCATGATATTAGCATTCCCAGAAATGCACTGCTTCTTCTTCTTCTTCTGTTGCGACCTTCAACCTTGTGATGCCATTGGCCAGTGTTCCTGTTGTATTCTGGGTAATGGAATATTGAAACAGCCCTGGGAGCTTAGGAAACCTTCGTGGAGCTCTAAATAAGGCCTCAACAGGCCACAGGAAGCCTTGTGCACTGATACAAATGGGCCAACATATTACTGAAGAGCTAGAAAGGAAAATAAAAACAAAAAAACCCGCCAGGACATCCAGATGATGGTAAAAATAAGCTGGGAAGATGACAGGGTAAGTTAGAATCAGTTAACAGTGTTAGAAAGCCAGCAGAGATAGGTTTTTGTAAGTGTATTCATCTTGGTTATACTATTTGTTAGTCTTAACAGCAATTCATAGCTTTTAAGCAGATACTGTATTATCTTGATTATATTATTTTACTAGCTTTAACAGTATAGCTAGTTAAGTCAGTAGTTCTTTGAAAGCTTGCATAAATACTTGTTTAGCTTCATCTGCAGAGTGTATTAGGAACTTCTGATCCCCATAGCTGAAGAAGAGGATGGCTGGGTATTTCATCTGAAAGTGTATTTTTTTTTTTTGATTAACAAAACACAAAAAGGAGCTAGAGCTTGTCTTTGAGCCTTAATGGGCTGGGGTAGATCCTGTGATATTGTAATCCTGTGACCTCTCCATGAAATGTTACTTTTTGTTTTTGCAGCCATGAGGAGTGTGGTAACATGTGCAGCATTTAGCAGCCTTGCATAAATCTGCCTAGAAACACCCTCATCTTGTGATCTTCGTAATGCCCTGTGAGCTCTTTCAATAATGATTTCTTTAGCTAAGATTTTATTTTCAGTAACGTGTTCAAAAATCTCAGTTAGTATGACTGGTAGTTGGACTTGGTCAAACTTTTCAGGAATGCCACATATTAGAATGTTGTTTCTCCTACTGCGTGTCTCTAAGTCTGTTATTTTTTTGCTGTAAGTCACTAATAATTTTGTCATTTGTATTTACTTTGGTTTGTAAATCTTGTATTTGCTTTGAATTCTCCTCAGTTTTCTTGTCAATAAGATTAATTCTGGATATAATTTGGTCTAGATTAGAACCAAATTAATTTAATTTGTCTGAGAATAATTTGAAATCTTCATGCAAGGGCTGTAATGCTGTTTTAAGGTCATCTATTGAAAGAACAGTCTCACCTTTAGATTTAGCAGCTCCTTTATTTGAATCCTGTGTTGATTTATTTATTCTCTGCCTCTTAGCTGTTACATCCTTTTCAGGTGATATTAGAGAAGAGAGTTTGGTTTTAGAAGTTATAGCATCCATGGATTCTTGTTGGTTAGCCATCACTGGGTGGATTAAAGTGTAGGTTTAGACCACAAGGGAGTGACTTAAAGAATTCTCCTTTAACTTTTCTTGTTTAGAACTCAGAGCTCATTCCTTCAGAGAAAAGGATGCCACCATGCGGCTGTGGCATTCAACCAGTACTAGAGGTAAGCCCTTGCAAAAAAAAATGATAACATTTTACTTTTTAGAGCAAAATGTTGCTATAGGTCTTTTCCATGAAGTATAGTTTAGAAGAAATACTCATTTCCTGTTCAGTTTGGTGCCAGATGCAGTTTTTTTTTTGAACGGATAGATTTGGTTGATACAGGAGCAGCAGAAAGTGTGTGTTCAGTGTTCAGCGGCCATCTTGAACTCCCAACCCTTCATTTGTTGGCAGCTGTATGCTACTGCCATTTAACATCCTCACACATTTTAAGGGCAATGGTCTAGAATGCCTTACAGACTACATGTCTCAGATTACTAGTTAGATAAGACAAGAATGAGCAACAAACACAGAGTAAGACATTTTTGCAAGCAATAACCGTAAATGTTTGTGTGATCACTCAGTGCACTGCATTCAAAAGGAATACATGTACAAAAAACTATCATATGGTTTATTAGTTCTGTGGATGATGTTTTAGTTGATTGTATACAAAATGATTTCAGTTCCCTGCTGCAAAGCTGTTTGTGTGGCAAGGAGGGATAAGGGTCCCTTTCTGTGTTCTGAAAGTTCATTGGAGTGAGAGTTCAAATCCAGACTTATGTAAAAGTATTTCATGTGAACTAACAAACACTTTGTAGTATTTATTTCGTACATTTCTATTCTTCATTTCAACTACTTTTCCCATTTATTTATTTATTTATTTATTTATTTATTTATTTATTTATTTTGCAAGTATTTGTGAGGTGTGTGGCTTAGTGCAAACAAGGGAAATGGAGAAAATGAATGTCAGGTTTGATTGTGCATATCTTGTTTGTGCAACACTTAGCATTGTGCAAACCCAGACTAGTGGCCCACACAGGAAACAGACAGAACACCTGCAGACAGGGAGTCTCTAAAAGTGTGAAGGTCAAAAAGGATACATTGTTGCAATTTTTGCTTTCCATCATGCAATGCCACTAAGTGATATTGCGTGGCACTTAGCAAGGTTTCCCATTTCCTGCAATCATCAAACACATGCAGACAGGCTGCAGACAGTCTATAATTGAAAACATACACATTCAATTAATTCTGCTGGGTACTGTTCAAATGCACTAAGTGGCATTGTGCAGCAGTTAACACAAAAAAGCTTGAAAGAGCAGGAAACTATGGAACTGTTATGCAACTACTCCTGTGGCAGCAGGTGTAAGTGTAGGGCTAGGATACAGATGATCCTGGGTTCTACTACAGGGTGTGCAACCAATGTTTACTGTTGTGATAGTGCAGTTTATAGCAGTGAACTGAAAAATACACAAGTGCTACTCAACAGTCCTGTGGCAACAGGTGTAAGTGTAAGGCTGCCATACAAATCATCCTGGGTCCTAATACAGCGCATTCTAGACATTTTTACTGTTGTTCCATTTCCCATTGTATTCACTCTCACTTATAACACTTTAGATAGTGGAGCTGATATGAGTTAAATGTATGAAGGATAAGACACCTTTTATGTGCTTTCAGATGTATGACTAAGGGTATGCTGTCTACTATATTTCTGTAAGCATAATTCTGCTATCTGGACTTGGATGGCCTTCACAATTAAATAAGACACATACACAACATGATCTATATCCACTAACCCCGTCAGGTCACACACATACATGTGTAAGACCTCAGACTGTCAGGTATATCTATGGATGATTCCAGACTATGTTTGAGCAGCACTTTGTCTGTAGCAAAGATGGAAAATCACTGCTGTGGAAGAAAATGTTTCGTCTCTTATATCCCATACTTTAAAAAACAATTTTATCAGTGTATAAAGCCAAAAACAAATGTATCATGTCTGCAAACTTAACTCACCTAACAGTTACCTTCCAAATTTCAATAAATATTTCCAGACTACAACAACAAAGACCCCTCAAAGTAAGATCAAGTGTCAGAGTAACTTTCCAGTTTAAAACATTTCTTTCCTCCCTGCTTGGCACTGCTGCTCTCCTCTTAACATCACGCAAACACATTTGGCATCATTGCATGGGATTGCGCACTATCTGTAAACATGATAGCAGGAATTTGCAGAAAATCATTAGTTGCCATTACTTTAGTTCAGATATCAGACATGTCTGGAGTTAGAGGTGAAGGTGGCCAGCTTAGAGCACAAAGGTGAGGTGTTCAGGAGTCCAGGATATTTATTGGACTCTTGGTAAATCACCACAGCCAAAGGCTTCTGCAGGGGACTATTGTGGCTCCAGTACAAGTCTGAGGCTTGGAGTAGTTTGGCTCAGGCTGTGTCCAGTGCAACTGGCATCCCACCCACTAGAGAACAGTGTATAGATTCTTTTAATGACCTACAAAGGTACAAGAGGAATAACCTCAACCAGTGGTTGACTGAGTTTTAGACTGCTGATATCCCACGCTGTGTAAGTATCATGATAACAGAGTATTTGTAATACACAGAAAGTTAAATATAGGCAAGGCTGGTATGCAAATTAGTCTTCTGTCCTTTTCTGTTCTTTCCACAGCTAATGCCAAAACAGAGTTTAATCGTAGGTTTATAGGTAAGTACTTGATGATCTGCCTTTGCAGGCAGATTTAAACCTAACCAATTTCCATTTTTTTGTGCTTGAAATAAGCTATCCAATTTGGTTATCAATTGGCCTTACCAACCCCATGGTTGACAATTATATATTACACCTAATGAGAATAATTGGGATGATACCATAGATAATTTAAGGGAACCCATGCATGGGGTAAAGCATTTCAGAGCTACTCTACCCATTAGTAGTACAGTGGGCAGTACTATTGAGCAATAGCCTCATGCCGATCAAATGGAGAGACCAAGGGAAGCAAGCAGTATGTATCCAGTGCAAGAGAAGTATTACTGTAGATTTAAAAGATAAAGATAGATTTGTTTTTTTTTTTATAAAGTTCTAGCAAATTGAGCATGCATATCCTAACTGTAAACACAAGTATGCATGCATTACTCTGTAGCACAAACCAACTTTAGGAGTAAAGTATAAGACTGTAGTTAGAGGTTGTGGGTTCGAATGCCATGAGTAATAACTGTCACACTTCTTATGTGCACAAGAAGGCATTGAGGCTTAGGTGTTCATTTAAGTAGTTTATTGCACACAAATACATCAGGATTAATGGCAGGAACATTAAACTTAAATGAACTAAACTAACTAATTCATTAACTGACTACATACTTGCATCCTCACACTCTGGCTTCTCATTCAAAATGGCACTCTTGCTTGCACGTGCTCAGTAAAAGATTGTTATGCTGTTCTGTGTTTTGTTTCTGTGCTGACTAACTGGAAAGCTTCTTAAAGGTATATCACACACACTGATCTACATCCTGCCTCTTTACTGAGCTGTCTCAAATCAACAATAACATTTCAGTAGGCATGCAATTATACAAACACTAATGAAGAATAAACAACAGTCATGTTCAGGTTGCCGTGAATCTGGAAGTAGGTTTTGAGATGTGAACTGATCTCGTGACATAATAGTTAGGACTGGGTTTAGCAACAGGGACAGTTACTGGGGAATGTTCTACTTAGGAGTTTCAGGGATTCTGCAGGAATGGGGATTACTGACAGAGTGTTTTCTGGAACATGAACATTGGACAAGCCACTCTAAGAACTAGGGTCTTTGTCAAAGGCAAGATGCTGTAACACTCGTTTGCACACTGGTAATAAATGCTTCTGACTTAGTCTGAATTCCATTCCTTGTGATTCCACAATATAAGATTTTGGCTCTTAACACAAACTTTTCATAAATCAGATGCGATCAAAACCTTTTGACATCTGCATCCTCACTATCTCCCGTTTTTCAATGAACTGAGTGGTTAGGTGTTTTAATCATAGTAAGACTTCTGGGTCAAATGCTTTTTCAGGCGAAACAAACAAACAGCACCCACTCCTGCTAAGGGTAGCTCACAAGAAAATTAGTCCAAATAAGAAAAATAAAATGTTAGCAAACCAACAGAGCTGAATGAAGGCCAAGAAACATCCTTCGTTGGGATCTGAAGAAGCGGTAACTCCGTGAAAGTGCTTATCCTTTCTTCTTAATAAAGAATCTACAAAGGACGTTTCTTGGCCTTCATTCAGCTCTGTTGGTTTGCTCACATTTTATTTTTCTTATTTGGAAAAATGCTTTTTCAACAGTTGGGCTTTTACTGCTTTGTTGTTCTTAGCACTTGAAACCAATAAATTAGTGCTGATTGGTAGTGCAGTTCTGGTTTGTCTTTGGGCAGGTGAACCAAGATGATTAGCACGAGAAATGTTTCTGAGATTTAACAAGTTGAGAAAAACACTGGTATCATCACATCTGGATTTCTCTAACAGCTGTTTTGCAATTTGAACTGCAGGTTCAGCCAAGCAGTTTGACTGACTCCCACTCTTCTGCAAATCTCTTGAAGTGCTGACTAGTAAACTGTGCTCCATTGTCAGAAATAACTGTGCGGGCTACCATGGATAGAAAAATGGCACTTCAGCTTAGCAATGACAGTACTGCTAAGTACTGACAGTACTGGAAGTTAGGTTGGGAAGTAGGTCAATCTCAAACCAATTTGAATAAGAGTTTACTAACACCAAATAATGTTGACCATTCCACTCAAAGATATCTGTGGCTACTGTCGGACAAGGTAGTTCAGGAAATTGGCTTAACTGAAGTGTTTATTTTTGTTGATGCTGCTTTGTACTATTACATACTGAACAAGATGAAAGTGCTTTCTCAATATCTCTTGACATAGAAGGCCAAAATGCTAGACCTCTTGCCCTTCTTTTGGTAGAATCAGTTCCTGAGTGGCCACGATGCAAAATCTTAATGTACTCTTGTTGCAAGGACTTTGGAAAAATCACTTTAGGACCTTTCATGATGATACCATTGTCTGACAGAATCTCATCTCTGTATGGAAATTAAGGTTGCACATCTACTGGTAAACAGAATGCTTTGAAGACCACCCTCGACTGATAATGAGGTTTAGCTTCTGGAGAATTGGATCTGAAGCTGTGTGAGTTCTGAGCTCATCAAGATGTGTGGATGAAACATTCCTCACTTCTATGACCTCAAAATTAGGTCTCTCATTGTTATGCTGTTCTGTGTTTTTTTCTGGGTGATCTGGATAAAGTATCAGCAAGATAAAGAAGTTTGCAGTTTGTGTAAACAAGAGTGAAATTGTCCTTTTGCAATATGAGCATCATATGTTGTAGTCTCACTGGAACTGTATGCATAAGCTTTCTCAAAATTATAACTAAAGGTTGGCGGTTAGCTTCAATCTGGATTGGTCGATCATAAATATAATCATTGAACATCAAGCATGCAAACACAATTGCCAAGAGCTCTTTCTCAATCTGGGCATATTTCATCTCAGTCTGGGTAAGAGTTCTTGATGCATAGGCTACTGGCCTACCCTCTTGAAGAATGACTGCACCTAGAACAAATTTTGAAGCATCACAGGAAAGGGCAACTGGTTTGTGAACATCATAGTAGCTGAGAGTTGGTGGGTTGGCAATTTTCTGTTTTAGGAAATCAAATGCTCTTTGGTGCTGTTCTGACCAAGACCAAATTACATCTTTGCATGTCAGTTCTCTGAGCGGGTCTGAAAGTTGTCTTAAATCTGGAATGAACTTGCCTAGACAGTTGACTATACCAAGAAAACATTGCACAGCTTGGACATTGTCTGGAGTTGGCATCTATAGAATTGCTGTTTGCTTTAAAGGATCTGGTTGTAAGCCTGAACTGGTAAACAAGTGACCAACATAAGTAACTTCTTGTAGCCTGAACTTCCACTTCTGAGGATTCAGCTTAAGATTAACTTCACATGCTCTTTCCAGAACTTTCTTGAGGTTTCTGTCATGTTCGACTTCACCATTGCCTCCTACTAGAATATCATCTATTATAATTGCACAGGGAGAGGCAGAAAACAATTTGCTCCATTGCATGCTGAAAGACTTTACTGGCAGAATTTATTCTAAATGGAGTTATCAGAAATCTGTATCTCCAAATGGCGTACTGAATGCAGTAAACAATGAAGATTTTCGGTCAAGCAATATCTGAAAAAAAATGAACTCTTTGCATCTAAGACAGAAAAAACTGTGGCATTTGGCATAAGTACAGCAACTTCTTTAACTGTGTGCATATGATGATGAGGACTTTTTAATGCTTTGTTCAGATCTCTTGGATCAATACATATTCTGATATCATCTGAACATTTCTTAAGAGCTACTACCATGGAGGATACCCATTCAGTAGATTCTTTTACCGGACAAATTACTCCTTTATGCACCATTTTGTCTAGCTCAGTTTTGACTCTGGTGTGCATAGCTACTGCAACTTTCTGTGCTGGTCTGATAACTGGGCTGACCTCTGGGTCTAACTTCATAGAGTACACAACTGGTATTTGCCTAGCTTGTCTGCAAAAATATTAACATACTCAGAAAAAATAGTTTGGGCAAAATTTGAGCTCTGGTCATGCAGGCTTACATAGTGGGCTTCTTTATTAAGTGAAAGCAGTCCCATTTTCAAACTGTCTCTGAGGCCTAATAATGACTGTAAATGTCTCTTGACTATGAAAAACTGCAAGCCATAGCTGTTCCCAGCAGAGTAACATAAGCAACAAGCTTCACACACTTTATCAAATCAAGTTGTTCTGCAGCTTTTACTCTAGCAAATGTCTCTGCTGACATAGCATTGTACTTTGAGCCAGTATCTGCTTTAAGCTCTACAGGACTCCCATTAATCCAAACAGTACAAAAGATCTCATTCTTTGCCCACAAATGTACTATATTAACTGTTTCGCCAAGCACAGACACACCATCAACATAAAAAGTAGGGTCGTAGGTTTGTAATTGATCAACTTTCCTCTTGGAATACCCTCTTTTAATAAAAGAATGTGAATTATTTGATTTACAAAACCTTTTGAAATCATTTCACTTATTGCAGGAATGACACAGATGACCAATAGCTAAGCACTTTTCTCTTTTGGGTTCGTGATTTCCACCACAGTTATGACAGTTGACTATAAAACTGGGTGAGGACACGTTTTGACTTTGCTGACTCACCCTTATGCTTCACTGAGCATGCTCTGGAATTTGCTTTAAAGACCCAGGGTTTCCCAGGGACTGTTACAGGACCTGCAGTAGCTGTCATGTGCTTGGGTCTGTTTCTTTTAACCATGTGCTGCAATACTATCAACATGAGCTTTGTCACTATGCCTTCCACAGCTCTTCTTATTTATAAGCATACTTGTTTGCTTTTCTGTAAGCTTGTATATCTGACAAATCTCAATGGCCTTATTTAAAGTTAAATCACTGTCTCAAAGCAAAATCTGTCTCACTGTGTCATTATTAATAGCACAAGCAAGCCTGTCTTTTATCACCTCATCTCTCAGTTCACCAAATCTGCATGTTTTAGCCTTATTTCTCAAGCCAGTTATACATGCTGCAAAGGTATCACCAGGCTTTTGATCCCTTGTGCAAAATAAGTGCCTTTCCATTGTAACATTCATTTGGGGGTTACACATTTCTCTAAATTTACATTATATGTACTTTGAGTCTTCTCTTGTTTCAGCCGGTACCACTATATGGTGGTCTTCTCCCTCCCCTGCAAACACAGCAGATGCATACACAAATGAATGCTCTCTTTCAGTGGCCTCTGAACCAGCTAAATTAAGCTGAATAAATGCCTTTGCACGTGTGTCTTTGTCAGGGAAAGCAGCTTGTATGAGAATATTTTATTCCTGCTCAAATACTCCCCAACTTTCCACAATAATGTTATCAAAAACAAGCAGTACGGGTCTGCAAAAACCTTCTGCCATGCCCACAGATTATAGTAAAACACAATGCAAAATGGCCCTTCTGATTATGTATGAACATGCACGCACACCATGGACTAGTAATATTCATATGCACAATAAGCTCTTTGAAATACTGTACTCTGAGATATAAGCCTTGAAATAACTGTACTTTGAGAAATATTCTTTGAAATGACTGTACTTTGCAAAATAACTGCACTGTAATACTGCACACACTTGCAAACACTTTGCACACTGCAGATACTTTGAATAGTTTTAGTTAATACAAAATAGTAGTACGTAGCAAAAAATATGGTTGTTCTCCTTTTTTTGTACATTTTATGCAATTCAGATACTGTTTCCAACATTTTTGTAATTATTCTGAATATTTTTATCAATATGTTGCAGTTTCTGACATTTCATTTAATAAAAAATTCATTTTGAGCATTCTGAATGCTATGTTTTATATTTATAGCAAAATAAATCATTTGAGCAAGTGTTACTACCTGGAATTTCTTTCTAACTTGTTTTGGGAGTCATTTGAGCAGTAGGGATGATCCACTCCTGTATATTCCTCCAACTTTAACCAGTTGCCTCATGGCTGTAACTCTGGATCCCATTCTGATACCATGTCACTCTTCTTATGTGCATTAAGAAGACGTTGAGGCTTGGGTGTTCATTTAAGTAGTTTATTGTATACAAATACATCAGGATGAATGGCAGGAACATTAAACTTAAACAAGGTATCTAACTAAGTAACTGACGACATACTTGCATGCTCACGCACTGACTGTTCACTCAAAATGGCACTCTTACTTGCATGTGCTGACTCACTGGAAAGCTTCTTAAAGGTATATCACACACACTGATCTACAGCAACTATAGATTACTGCCATTTCTTTAATAATATTACATACAATTAAATTCTATACAATTTGCATGAATGCCCTACTGTTAACTGCAGTCTGCATAACTGGACCAATAACTGGACCAAGCATATATGCAATATATGTACATTTCAAGGATTAATTTTAGCAATCTGTAGTTATAGTGTGTAGTTGTTATGACACACACTTAAATATATTATTTAAAATAAAATAGTTGTATAATTGTGTCACTGCATTGTGTGTCACATATGATGGTACTAATTTTCTCTTTTTTTCTCTCACCCCAACCCTTATCTCTTTTTTTATGCTCTATTATGTATCATCAAAGTGTCTCCATGTCATCTATATGTAAAAAATCACTAAATGCTTCACATCACAGCAAGATTGGCCATCCCAGTGGGTTTGCCTGCACCCACTCCACTGGCTGCAGCACTGACACCCAACACATCTGGGACCCATTCTGGCAGCACTGTCTCTGCTTCCCCTGCACTACCTGTGCCCTCAAGTAGTACTACCCCAGCACCTGGTGCTGTGGTACCCTCTAGGAGTACTGGGGGAGGTTGGAATTTCATCACCTGCCAGGAGATGCCAGGGTTGGTGTATAGGTTTGTGCACTACACCACTGATTTGCACCTACATCAGATGGAGAGGCTGCTTTCCCTCATGGTTCATAGGAGGATAAGATGTCAAGCCCTCCATCTGCCAGTAAAGTAAGGGGACAGTGATGTCAGTCCAGTGGGTGAGGATTAGATTCTCACTGTCTCCAAGTTTGATGGGCATGAGACTGGGCTGTCCCCTCCCTCACCCTAATCATGGTGTCCCCAACCTTTTGTATCCCTCGCCATCTCCGTGTCTTGTCTTGTTTGTCTTATTTGTTTGCATTTACTTCCTCACTTACCTGACCCAGAAAGACCAATGTCCCTTACCCAGCATTCCTCTCTTACTGAATTAAAAAAGAGGGCACTTGTCCTACAAAAAAAAAAAAACTATTGTCCCATGCATAGCTCTCCATTTCATACACGTTTTCTTAACACACTTGATTTAGTCCAGTTGGCTTTACAACATGATTATGTTGTTGTCACCCCTCTTTCCGGAGGTGACAGTCCAAATTCAGCTAATATTCAGCACATATTTTCAGTTTGCACTGTTGAAGAAATGGATAGCTATGGTTATTCCCTACCACCCTCCTGCGCATTCCTGTATTGCTTTCCCTGCTTGCTCCCCATTTCACCACTTTCCTATCTACTCCATTTTAACACCTATAATATGGTCAAAAAATAGAATCACACACACAACACAAATAAGTACCAGAAAAAGCAATGGATCCCTTCACTTTTTGGATTTTATGTTTATGTGGAGTTTGGCATCATGCACAAGCAACAGTGAGTAGCTCTACAATGCTGTGGTTACCTCTGCAAAATGCAGCTTAATCCCACTGTACCAGGTCAACACACAGTAACACATGCTGAATGTAATAGAAAAAATAATGACATTGCAATAGCACTGTTTATTTAAAAGTATTAAATACACCTGGATTTGAACCCAGTATCATCTGGACTTAAAAAGAAATGTAACAATGCATTTACATCTGCTGTCACAAAGTCAGTTATGACACAGGTGTATTTCATATACTCAACGCTAACTCTCAGAATTTTAACAATGAGGCTTACATTTGTGCACTGCTTAACTATGCACAAGCAGGGAAAGTAATTGAAATGTATATCTCGCATGTGCAAACACTTTGCCTGCCATCACACAAACCAGCTGCTTGCCACTGCACTATGCCAAGTCACTATTAGCATGTATTAGTGTTGTTTACTGTCCACTTACTCTTCATGCTATTAAACTACACATGGAAACATAACAAACTGAAGGTCCTATCTAACAATATATCACATATTTACAATGCAGCAAGGTGTTGCCTCCCCCCAGGCACTGTAGCCCTGGTCTCTCAAATATGTTAACTATATTACATAAATAATTAACAAATGTTGTGTGATATGAAATGCACATCAATCTGGTAACATGCAGAACTAGTACTATCTTCACAGTTGAACATGCCTACACATCCATCTACTGACCCTGGGAACTACTGACCCATAAGCCTAACCAGTCTTATCTGCAAGGCTATGGAAAGAATCATCATTGGCCTTATCCACAAGGACATGGGCAACCTTCAAAATCTTTATCTGAACCAGTTTGGTTTCATCAAGGGTAGATCTTGCTTATTAAACCTAGTGGACTTCTTAGAGAATGTCACCAATGCTCTGGATCATGGAAAGCAGTACATACTGCCTATCTTGATTTATCCAAGGCCTTTGACACAATCCTCCAATCATGTATCCTAGAGAAACTCTCCCATTTGGGGATTAACTCATATATTATTAGATGGGTAGTCAACTGGCTCACTGACAGAATGTACACTGTCAAAGTTGGGAAGTCCAACTCTACCAGTTGATCAGTTACCAGTAGAGTACCACAATAATCTGTGCTCAGCCCTCTACTGTTTGGAAACTTTTTCTCTGAAGTCCAGTTGAAGGTAGGTGGCTTGTGGCTTACCAAGTCTGCAATCATATAGAGTCCCCAAACAATGTTAACATATTACAGAAAGGGCTGACACAGACAAATGATTGGTGCCAAACTCATGGACTGATAATTAACACAAAAAAATGCCTCATTGTCACCTTTGTCAAAGAAGTAACCCCTGATAAATATTATATAGATAGCCCCACTCCAAGCTAAAACTGAGTGGTGCGAGACTTGGGAAGATAGGTTGATAGCAATCTAAAATTTGACCACCATGTGTCCATTCTCTCTCAGTCTTTACAAATTTCATTCCATCCTGAAAATTGATTATTCCTACTTTATTCCACTATCTCCTTCCCTAATGACTTCCACCTATAACCTTCCTCCCTCTCAACACTACCAGTAATTACTATTATGTCTCCTCTCTGAACAAGTACTTACTTTCATTTTAGATGTGAATCAATGATTAGACTTATTACTGTAAAGTGGGAATTTTGTTGGATATGTATTTTGTTAAATGTTGCCTGTTGATCTTTTTTACAACTTTACCACAACAATTGCCAGTAGAGATGAAAGCACAGGTCAAGGCAGAAGTGCTGAATCCAAAAATAAACTGCCAGAAAATCCACAGATATAGTAAATGACTGTAAGGCCAATAAACGCTCCAAATATGATGAAAATTCGTAGAGAATCTTTATTAATACAAATAACAGTGCGTCGACCTAGGTTTCGTCCGACTCCTCGGACTTCTTCAGAACACTGTAGCACCCAAAGCTAAGTGCTTATATATTCAAGTAAATCACATCATTAATCAATTAAACCATCCATCAAGTCACTTACTATTGTGATAAGACCAATGGATATGCTAATTGCAAATGAAACCATAGTTGAAATACACAATTGACAACCAAATACTTTTTAAAAACAACCCAAATACTGGTAACTCAGAATATTAAAAGAAAACACTTTGTATACACTTAACATTAGCCTAAAAAAATGTATATATATTAGCCTAAAAAAATATATATATGAATATATATACATATATAAAATAATACATTAACCATGGATATATATGTATGCTGTGTGTGTTATATATTGAATAAATATTGATTTATTATATATTAAAAAATATATATATATATACTACATATTAAAAACAATATATATATATATACACCTAGACAATATATATATGTGTATGAATGTATCAATATATGTAATGTAAAAATAAGTGTAATATAAATTTTAAATTTTTTTTTAAAATAGTTGATGTATATAAAAATATATATAAATATATTTGATATAATAATAGTCATCTCCAAAATAGATGTGGCCAATTTGACTAAGTTACTCGTCCATTGCATTTAAGATATGATGAATCAAAAAATGTGTGTATATACTATATGTATAAAGTATATGTGAATATCCATATGTCTACAAACATAGTGGAAGAAGATAATTATAAAACCATGCTAAAATCAACAATCTTAGTCATTATCTTGTACAAATCCCAACAATCTCAAAAATTTTTTTATACATAATATAAATGCAAAAAATGCTATGAATATATATCTGTATAAAATATATATAATTATAAAATGTAATAAAATTAATTTAAGTTCCTTTAATGTTCTGTAACCATAAAATAGGTTTTATGCTGATGCATTCATTCAAACCGGGATGTTGATTGGCATTCAATAAAATTTGCATTCTCAATTCTACTATGTCAAGGTTGGATTTGACAATTTTACCTTGTGGGTCAATTCCCTGATGAAATATACCAAAAAACTTAAACTCATGGTTATTAAATTGATTATGATGTCTTGCTAATGCATTAGTTAATTTTCCATGTTTTATATCTAATATATGTTCTTTTATCCTGTCCCGCAACAACCTACTGGTCTTCCCAACATAAAAACTATCACATTGTTGGCAAACAGCAATATAAACCACATTGCGTGTAAAACAATTAATGTGTTGGTGTATCCTAACATATTGTCCATTGACTGTCACCATTTTGTCAATGTTAGTCATATGCTTACATACTGAACACCTACCACATTTGAAACTTCCCGCAGGTTTATTAGAAAATATTTTATTTCCAGTATTTAAACTTTTAATTTAAACCCTAACGATTGTATAACTGTTGACAATGCACTTGACAGTCAAACAGAATGTGTTTTGTTTTCTAAACCAAGTATAGTGACAAACGACAAGGGGGATTTTAAATTATATAACTTTACACGACAAGACTTTGATAAAGAATGTGTTAACCTTATTTCAAAGGGGTTTAGTTTCGTCCCGTGTAGGAGAGGTAACATAGTGAACACAATTATTGATTTAAAATTATTCACCAGAAAGTTAAATCTCAAAATTCTTTATCAAAATAATCCATGGGACATACACACAAGTGGAAAACCTAGCTTGTCTAAACCAAGTACTTTTAATCCCCCCATGCATGAAAAAGTAGCCTTTTTTGAAAAAGTAACGGAGAATGATATAAGGGATGTTTTTAAGCACTACAAAAAGGCTAATAATAACATGACTAATAGTGAGGAAGCTATGTTAAAAAGGATTTTATCCACTAAAAGTATTAGGATTATGAAACCCAACAAGGGCAGTGGAGTAGTCATTGTTGATTACCATGATTATGTTACTTATATGAATTCCCTATTGATGGGTGACACGTATAGGGAAATTAGTAGAAATGAAATTAATATAGCCCATCAAAGAATAGATACAACATTGTATGATATGTTATATCAGGGTGAATTAAATGAAGATGATTGGCGATTTCTACTTAATGAGTTTCCAGTTATTAGTGGGGTGTTTGGAATCCCTAAAATACATAAAGGCCTAGACAATTTACAGTTCAGAACTATCGTGGATGGCAAACGTAGCAAAACACATTTTATTAGTCAATACTTGGACCATTATTTAAAAACAGGCATTAAATATTTTAAACACATACTTAAAGACTCGTGGGATTTTTTAACTAAAATTAATTCCATTGCATTTAGTTTAGGTGACACTTTTATCACTTTGGATGTTTGCAATCTGTTTACAGTTATACCCCATGATAAGGGTTTGGAATGGCTAGAAGAACAATTAATTTATACAAATTTATATGATCAGAATAAAATTAATGTATTAACCAAACTCATGGAAATAGTGTTAAAAAATAATTTTATTTATTTTGAAGGAGCCTATTTTAAACAAAAGAGTGGGGTGGCTATGGGGGCAGCCTGTGCCGCCAATTTTGCAAACTTTGTTTTAACATATTGGGAGTTAAATTATGTTTTTAACTCAGAGTTTTTTACACGTGTCAAATTCTATGGTCGTTTCTTAGATGATTTATTTATTGTTTGGGATGGCGAACAGGCAGAGTTAAAAGCCTTTATTGAGTACTTAAATAATAGTGTGTGGTTTTTACAATTTACGTATACTATTAGTCAGGAAAGTATAAGTTATTTAGACATAAAATTAACCTTTGACAAAAATAATAATAAGCTAACATCAAATATATACAGGAAATCCACCTTTTCAAATTCTTATTTGCACTTTGATAGCTGGCACCCTGACCACCAGAAGAAGGCCGTGGTTAAAGGCCAGTTGGTCAGGGCAGCCAGGATGGTCAGTGAAGAGGTGGATTTCAATAAGGAGGTACAATTTATCATAAAACTTTTTTACAAATAGGGATTATCCGATGGAATTTTGCAAAAATATTGCTTATGAGGTAATCAACAAGAGGAAAAACGGCTTTTATAGAGCTTTATTAAATGACAATGCAGGTATATTAGGCAATAATATTCAAGCCCAGAATATGGGTAACAAACATTTTGTGAGTAATAGTGTACCTTTATATGTCACCACCTTTAATGATGCCTTTGAAGCTGTCAGAGGCATCATTAGAAAGAATTGGAATTTTATAAAAATGGACAGTATGATGGGGGAATTGTTTAAGGGTAATATTACATATATATTTAGGAAAGATATATCATTTAAAGAGTTATTTGAAAGTTTAAATACTGGAAATAAAATATTTTCTAATAAACCTGCGGGAAGTTTCAAATGTGGTAGGTGTTCAGTATGTAAGCATATGACTAACATTGACAAAATGGTGACAGTCAATGGACAATATGTTAGGATACACCAACACATTAATTGTTTTACACGCAATGTGGTTTATATTGCTGTTTGCCAACAATGTGATAGTTTTTATGTTGGGAAGACCAGTAGGTTGTTGCGGGACAGGATAAAAGAACATATATTAGATATAAAACATGGAAAATTAACTAATGCATTAGCAAGACATCATAATCAATTTAATAACCATGAGTTTAAGTTTTTTGGTATATTTCATCAGAGAATTGACCCACAAGGTAAAATTGTCAAATTCAACCTTGACATAGTAGAATTGAGAATGCAAATTTTATTGAATGCCAATCAACATCCCGGTTTGAATGAATGCATCAGCATAAAACCTATTTTATGGTTACAGAACATTAAAGGAACTTAAATTAATTTTATTACAATTTTATAATTATATATAATTTATACAGATATATACCCATAGCATTTTTTGCAATTATATTATGTATAAAATGTTGAGACTGTTAGGATTTGTATAAGGTATTGACCAAGATTGTTGATTTTAGCATGGTCTTATAATTATTTTCTTCCATTATGTTTATAGATAAATAGATATTTATATATACTTTATACATATTGCATATACATACATTTTTTGATTCATCATATCCTAAATGCAATGGATGAGTAACTTATTCAAATTGGCCACATCTATTTTGGATATGACCATTATTATAATAAAAATATATATATATATTTTTATATACATAAAACATTTTTAAAAAATTTTTAAAATTTATATTACACTTATTTTTACATTACACATATTGATACATTCATACACATATATATATTTTCTAGGTATATATATATATATTGTTTTTAATATGTAGTATATATATATATTTTTTTTTTAATATATAATAAATCAATATTTATTCAATATATAACACACACAGCATACATATATATCCATGGTTAATGTATTATTTTATATATGTATATATATTCATATATATATTTTTTTAGGCTAATATATATACATTTTTTTAGGCTAATGTTAAGTGTATACAAAGTGTTTTCTTTTAATATTCTGAGTTACCAGTATTTGGGTTGTTTTTAAAAAGTATTTGGTTGTCAATTGTGTATTTCAACTATGGTTTCATTTGCAGTTAGCATATCCATTGGTCTTATCACAATAGTAAGTGACTTGATGGATGGTTTAATTGATTAATGATGTGATTTACTTGAATATATAAGCACTTAGCTTTGGTCTGTACTACAGTTCTGAAGAAGTCCAGAGTCGAGTTGAAAAAACCTAGGTCGACGCACTGTTATTTGTATTAATAAAGATTCTCTACGATTTTTTATCGTTTTTGGAGCGTTTATTGGCCTTACAGTCATTTACTATATCTGTGGATTTTTGGCAGTTAATTTTTGGACACAGCACTTCTGCCTTGACCTGTGCTTTCATCTCTACTGGCAATTGTTGTGGTGAGGTTCTCAGTTTCTCGTGAAGTTTTGTCAGTCTTTTTTACAACTTTGTTGGAAATGTTTTCTATTAATTGTTGCTTGTGGAGCTTTTCTTCCCAGGCCTCTACTGAAAAAGGACCTGTGCCCAGTCAGTCTATCCTGGCAATCAAATGTAAAATAAAATAATAATAAAAAAATAAATAGTGGTAAGAAAACCATTCTACAGTGCACACCTCATAAACAAGGGCATTGCATACAAGACCAGGAAGGTAATAACTCCACTGTACCTGCCCCTTATCAGACCACTAACTGAGAACATTACTCCATTCAGTATGTACCTCACCAGACACCTGTAGCAACTGGATAAACCACAGAGGTTTTTGACCAAGAGAATCCAGGGCCTCCAAAACATGGCATACATGGAAAGACTGAAAGCCCTGCCACTGTACTCAGTATCATACAAGATGCTGACAGGTGATCTGTCCCTGACCTAAAGAGCAGTCTCAAACCCTGCCCTAATGGAAGTGTGGCATGTCTGCAAATCAAACAGGACAAGAATAACTCAGTCCTGGGATCTCAACCTACCTTGTGACATAAACAGAACATGATGGAGAGACAGATATATAATACCTCCCAGTGACTGCTGCTCCTCTGGAATAAGCTCCCACTCCATGTAAAGCAGAGCACCTCAATGACCCTATTCAAGCACAACCTTGACAACTGGATGAATGGCATTAATTCACCCCAGGAGTGACACCTATGTTCATCATGGACAGGGGCATTTGGTGCTGATCACAGAATTGCTCGGCTAAGAAAGACCATCTAACTATAGTCAATAAGGGTACTCAGGTTTTTACAAAGCTAGGCTTCTAAAGGCAATAGGGCCATTAGCCTAGTAACCTCCTATGAACCTATGAACCTATGCAGGCCTCCCAACATCTTCTTTCCAACATCTGTTGCTGATGTCATCCACTATAAGTTGTCCTGTAGTCTGTAAAAGTCAGATTTGTTTCATAGTGCTTGAGTAAAGTACTGAGATCTGCAGTCTGTGTATTTAGACAGGTAGGGATTCTGCTTGCACTGTAGTCAACTTGTGGGTACAGATGTGTTTGTGCACTTGCTATATTAGAGAAGCCCTTTTACACCAGCATGTGGGACACTACTACCATATTTTCCTCAACAGACACTACTAATGTCATCAGCTATAAAGTGTTGTCTGAGACACTAAAAGTCAGACTTGAACAGTGGCACTTGCCTTAAATACAGACTTATGCAGTCTGTGTATTTAGAGAGGTAGGGCTTCTGTTCAAACTGCAGTCAACTGGGGTGTATGTGTGTGCATGTGTGTGTGTGTGTGTGTGTGTGTGTGTGTGTGTGTGTGTGTGTGTGTGTGTGTGTGTGTGGTTATGTGTCTGTGCACTTGCTTGAGATTAGAGAGAGCCTGTTCCACCAGCATGTGAGACACTGTTATTACCATATTCTCCTCTGCAGATAGTGCTGATGTCATCACCTAGAAAGTGTTGTCTGAGAATGCCAAGTCAGACTTCAGCTGGGGCATGTGTCTTAAATACAGACTTCTGTAGTCTGTGTACATAAATAGGTAGGGGTTCTGTTATCACTGCAATCATCTGGGACATGTGTGTGCCATACCTCTTAACTGTCCAGATTTTCACTGAATGCCAGATTTTTGCCTCATATTTTTAGTCTGCTCCTCATAAAATCTGTGGTTTTCTAGCAAATGACTGGGATGATCTGAGGACTGAAGTCACCAAATAATGATGTACATTTCTGTTTCAGACTTCAAATCCTTCAGAAAATGTATGTTAACACACTGTCTGTTACTCTATCAACTTTTTAAGTTTATGAGAACAAAATGTATAATCTGCCCCTATTTTTGGGGCTTTGTCCCCCCATTCTGTCAGACTTTATCCAGATTTCTTGCTCTAAGAGGTTGAGAGGTAGGTGTGTATTTGTGTACTTGCTTAACATTAGACAGAGCCTTTTACACCAGCATGTGGTACACTGTTATTACCATATTCTTATCACCAGATACTATTCCCACCAGGGCAATGTCAGAGACTGGTCTGAAAGCCAGGCAGAAGTCACCTCATGTATATGATACAGATTACAGTGACATGGCTTTCAGTCTATCCACATGCATCATGCTGTGGTTTGTATGCCCTGTGCTTTTTTGTTGAGAACCCCCTGTGGTCTCTCCAGCTGCTGCATGTGTCTTGTGAGGTACATGCAAACAGGAGCATTATGCTTTATTATTGTTCTGATGAGGTTCAAGTACAGTACTCTTATATAATCTTTATATCTGAATAAGATGTCATGACTTATGATGTACACAACATTGCCTTTCCATACCACTGTGGACACTTGGTTGAAGTTTGGATTGGTATCTATGTGTGTTCCCAGGTCTTGAATCATTGGGTTTCAGCACAGACAGAGTGTTGTCAATGCTGTAATTATCAGGGTATTCCAATTTGCAGAAGGACAAAATTAAAACACATTTTTGAATTTATTTGTAGGCTGTGTGGCTTTGTCAGCAATTTGTCTCTGTTAGCCCCTCCTGTAGTAAGTTATCATCATTGGTGGACTCAATGATTGCACTCAATATGCAAGAAGCAGCAACCATGGTAAGAATAAGTCTGTATACTTTAGCCGAACTGTTGAGAAATAGATTCAAAACAGTAAAGGGCCTTACACATATCCCTGGGATATAGCAGTGGTGAAAGCTCTACTGGTACAGGTTGATTCACCAACTTTCATAGTATGTGTTCTGTCATTGAGCCAATTGGTTACCCATCTAGTGATGTAAGGGTTAAACCCCAGATGGGGGAGTTACTCAATGATACCTGTATGGGGGGTTGTCTCCATACCCTAGGCCAGATCAAGATAGGCAGTATGCACTGTCTTACCTTCACCCAGGCCTATCACATAGAATCAATGAGCTGTGACAACATCACAGATCTCCTATAGCGTGATTCAGGACATACACCTCCCTGACATGGTTCAATACACACTTCAACACACCCTCCACCCAGACTCTGTTCCAGTAGAAGGGTGTACATCAACATTCATCCATCTGATTTGAGGGGACAGCACCCGATGTATGCATATATATACACATCCTGACTTTCATCATCTGTGAGGTAGACCAACATGTCATCATGGACCTTTCCTAAATTGGCACAAGCAATATCTTGGCTGTGTGCAACAGACCTGTGTGAGTTGTTAATGCTACATAGGATCACAGGAGGTTACTTGGCTAATGGCTCTGGGGCCCTTACAAGCCTAGCCAAGAGTTTATCCCCAAAAAGAAACCTCAGTCAGTACCTGTCACCCCTGTCAATGAAGGATACAGGTGGAACCCCCTGGGACAAATTTGTAGTTTCCCATCCACTCATCAAGGTTGCACTTGAAGAGGGTCAGCAAGGTACTCTGTTTGACATGTATGGGAAGTCTATTCCACAGATGAGGCAGCCTCTGGGAGACAAACCTGTCTCTCCAGCAGGTTTTGTTGATGTTTCATTATTAAATTTAGGCCTTTCAAGTGGATAGTGCATGAGGAGTTAGACTTAAGGATATGGAGCATCTCCAGTAGGGCAGGGTCCGATATTGGCTTGTAGGTGAGACACAGATCACCTCTAAGCAAACTGAAAGATACCGAGTAGAATGATAGTGATTTGAGCCTGTCCACATACGACAGGTGTTGGATGCCATGGATTATCTTTCTGAGGTTTTTCTGTGGCTTTTTCAGTTGGTGCAGGTGTTTGGAGAGGTATATACTAAACAGGGCATTATACTCAATTACTGGCCTAATGAAAGAGGAACACAGAGAGGTAATGACCTCCTGTTTTCTGGATGCAATCCCTTTACTTATAAGCTGAACCAAGTAAAAGGCTTTTCTAACCACTGCCTCTACATGATGGTCAAATGTGAGATTGTTGTCAACCTGAGTACCCAGGTCTCTTACCACAAGTTGTGTGCTTAGGGGGTTGCTGTTGATATAGTAATCAGTAGGGTCTGAGTTTTTGCTGAATGGAATGATAATACATTTTCTTGCATTTAACTTAAGGCTATGACTTTGGCACCAGTCATTTGCTGCTGTGAGACCCTCTTGCAGTATGTTAACATCATTTGAGGAGGAGTCAGTGACAACACCCAACTTACAATCATCCGCAAACTTGGTCAGACACAAGCCTTTTGTCTTTACCTGGACCTTTGAGAAGTAGATGCCAAACAGTAGGGGTCCCAGGACAGATTCCTGGGGAACACCACTAGTGATAGATCTGCTGTCGGAGATGGAGGCACCTATTTTGACTTTGTGGGTCCTATCAGTGAGCCAGTTGGCCACCCAACTGATGAGACAGGGATTTACGCCAAGTTGTGTTATCTTTTTGATGATGCCTGAGTGGGAGATTTCCTCAAAGGCCTTGGCCAAATCAAGGTAAGCTGTATGTACTGACTTTCTGTCATCCAGGGCCGTGGTGACAGTCTCAAAGAGGTCAACCAGGTTCAACAGGCAAGATCTTCCCTTGATGAATCCAAACAGGGTGAGGTCAAGAGATTGGAGATTGCTTATGTCCTTGTTTATGAGATCCATAAAAATATGCTCCATGGCTTTACAAATCAAACTTGTCAAGCTAATGGGGTGATAGTTTCCAGGGTTAGTTGTGGCACCACCTTTATGCAAGAGGATGACATTGGCAGTTCTCCACTCTGCTGGAATGTACTTAGGCTGACATCATGTCTTTTACTTCTGTTATATGTCCTCAAAGAGGTTATTGAGGGCATGCATGATGCCAACACTATCATCCTTTTGAACTTGTCAAGACCAAAGCATTTGACACAAATTTACACTGAGGTATTCGCTCAACACTGGCAGATGTGACCATAAACACCTATATCATGAAGTGGGTAGACCAGTGAATCACATACGTGGCATCCAAATATGTTGATATGTGTGAAGTGACCTATATCTCAGGTCCGGTGATCAGGTCCATACATCAGGGATGTCTGCTAGGCCCTTTCCTGTCCATTATTTAAGTCACAGGTGTCACAAATGACACACACATCCTATGCCCTAAAAGTTGTCTGAAGGACTAGAGAGTGTGGGCAATCATTGACTCTATCTGTGATATTAGTATAATACAGACAGTATAAATACACACCAAGGATTGTTGCTGCAACCATGAACACCTGCAATGACACAAAAATATGGGGGGATTTGTTATGACATGAAAACAAATGCACAACCCAAGGATAATGTTGACATCACACCCTATAAGCAGACCAATAACTACGTGACTGTGTTCTGGAGTAGATGGTGTTTGGAACATCCACCAGTATGTGTTCACAGTGCTGACTACTCCCTTGTATGTAACGCAACTACTGTGTATGTGAAAGACATCCACATCTAAGGCCAAAATACGTCCACAGTTTACAGCCTTCCTCACACCAATAACTGAGTACAGTGCACTCTTCTTCATGTACCTCCCTATACATCTTCGAGTGATGTGTAACTGAAGTGTACCACCTTTACACAGTGAGCTGTCACATGTCTTATTAACCATACTTAGGTATGTTTCTGGTTACATAAACATTACTGTCTGAGGGTACAGAACTCCCATCAAGGTGTTATCCCAGATGCATGTGTGATACCTGTTCTGGTGACACACACAGTACACACTTTTTGACAACATTGATGGTGGGGTTACATTCCTGACAGTATGGATTGTGTCATATATTTATATTTATATATATATATATATATATATATATATATATATATATATATATATATATATATATTATATGCCATGTATACCAGTCAGCTAGCTTGTATTGATCATAATGTCACATGCAGATATAGCAATGTCCCTCCTAACACCTCCAGCAGATGTTACAATGTCAGGACAGTGTGTGTGATTACCCTCATAGAATGCAAACATGTCATAATAGTTGTACAAGTGCGTTGGTGCAGAACCATCTTTGATCACTCAGAATCAATTATGTCAGAGACATGGGATTAGCGTTGGCATTATTCTGCTATTGTCCATGATTGTGCTTGCTTCTTTTACTGTTGTCTCTGAGCCTTTGCCTGTGTTCCACTTGTTGGAGACCTCTGCTGAGATTATACTCATATTCAGGCAAATCAGTTTGCACAGCTTCACAATATGCATCCTATCACAATTGTATATAACATCCCTGATAGATGTCCTCTGCATTGTTCATGTAAGGATGCTTATCTCACAAAGACATCTTCCCCATTGTTACGTCACCTTGTGTGACAGGCACAAAATATACATTTTCACTGTGCAGTCCGTACTCTACCATATTGTTATGTGATTGGAGTTGCTGCTACAAATGTCTTCAATTGACATGCCCTCATCTGCTTTACTTTAGATTGTTTCACCTGTCCTCTTTCCCTGTGTTCATTCTTACATTTCATCTGTGTGTCCCTATTCAATAGATAAAATTCCCCTGAGTGTTTATTTTACATGGCAGTACATGTACCCTTACAGATCATTTACACACCTTCTGTACAAAATGCCAGGAATGGGATTTCACAATACTCTGCACTGTATACACTTTCCTGTACTTTATTTAGAACATATACATAACCATACGTTAAACCCTGGTAATCATTGTGGCATTCAGTGCAATCCTTCTAACCTAATGTGTTCTGAAGTAACCAGGTTTGCTATCCTTGTTGCTTTACACAGTTTCCTGCCACTAAACCATACTTGTTTATGTTTAAATGTGATACGAGGCATGAATATGCAATTAGCACTGCTTCTCACAGCGTATCACTGTGCACACGAGTAAATTCAGTGTAGGCTTCATGTGAGGCCTACATGGAGTTTATTGAATCCCAGGGTATATGCTGAGTAAGAAGTTCTCCCTGGCAATCACTAGTATGTCTGCATTGGTATTCTATGCTATAATTATGATTGGATGCAATGTAAACATTTTGCAGCTGCTTACAATAAAACAGTATTATACTGTGAGTTTACCTTGAAATTCAACAATGAATGCCCCAGTCTTCTGACTAGAACATTATTTTCAAAAGCACAAACAGCATCTCTGGTGAGTAGGTGTGAAATTTTGTGGAAGTATGAGTTGACTTAATTTATGTAGTTTTCCTCATGCTAGTAAAAAGGAAAGTATTGTCTTTATTGACTAGGGAGAGTATTTTCCCTAATGAGTCTTATTCAGTAATGAGGTACGTATCCAGGTTTGTGCTTATTAACAATAATGTTGTATTTCAGCAGTTGATTGCAGCATTGTTTTTCTCAAAAAATTCAAAGTTTTGCTGAAGATTTTTGTCTTTCCCAGACTGAGCCTAAAAATATAGTGTAAACAAAGAGAACTAGACATGATTAGTGGTTTAAAACAAAACAAACAAAAAAGCAAGCAAAGATTAGATACCAAATAACTTTAAAACATTTTAGCATCTTTGTCTGCTTAAAACACTCTACTTCATCAGAAATGACCTATACCTAACATTGCTTTTTTTATAAACACATTAAAATCACAAGACTTACATAAAACTACAACTATAATTAATTAGTTACCATATAAATTTAAATAAACACACTAATATGAGGTGCAGAGACATTATCAAGAAGCATCAGCAGGTTTTTTTTTTCTTTTTACGTGACCTCAGTATACTTTTAATATTAAGGTGATCACTAAGACCTGGTAAACAAGCAGCATCTAATCTAATTTGCCACCTTAATTCTTCTACCTCCAACCTATTATTTAAATCATCACACTTAACCATCATCTACTACTCTGTCAAGAGCAAAAAAGAAAATTAAAAAAAAAATCACATACCATTGAATAATTTGTCAAAGCAATAGTAGTGTTCTGAACCTTAATAGCATAAATATACTTACTTATATGCTCATTTAATCTATTAATTGTTTTACCTATATAGTGATTATCCCAACTTTCACATGTAGCACAATACACAACCCCATATGTCAAACATACAGTCTTAAAACAAGGTATAGATACCTCTGTTTTTTTCAACAAATGTTTTCACTCTTTTATGTATCGATGTATCTACACCACTTACAGTCGGAAGACTTATATGTTCCTACTACTCATAGGATCATGGGATCGTAGAACGTTACTAGGCCAATGGCCCTAGGGCCCTTACAAACTTAGTAAAGTTCTACCCTTACTTCCACAATCAGCACATATGGCTCCTATCCCAAGAGAGACACAGAAGGAACCCCTGGAGTGAATTTACGGTTATCCATCCAATTGTCCACATTGAATTTGAAGAGGGCGAATGAGAGTTTCTGTTTGACTTGAAGTGGGAGTCTGTTCCAAAGGTGTGGCAATGTCTGGTAGACAAACCTGTTCCTCCAGCAGGTTCTATTAATGTCACAAACTAGGTTAAGTTCTTTAGAGTGAGTAACCTGTGTGCCATTTGACTAGCAGATGTGCAGCATTTTTAATAAAGCAGGGTCAGAGATCGCCTTATATGCAAAGCAGAGATCATCTGTGAGTAGGCGTAGTCTGTATGAAACAGAAAAAGTGACTTTGGCATCTATTGCTTTTTATCCATCCACCTTGTATGTATTACTTTCCAAAACTCCCTTCATATTGTGACGCCTTTTCCCAATAAACAAGGGTGTATCACCTCTCTTTTTTTAAAATGTCTAAATGTCCCAGAAAACATTTTTAATTATTCTCCAAGGTCATCTTTATATCCACAGAAATGACACTATAAGTAGCCAAAACAGAAAGAACATAATTCTTTCCATTTTTATTTTCTATTACGGCCACATTACTGCTCTCCTGGGAAATATCTTCATTCAATAGAATTGGATTCACATATTCCCTGCAGGATTTCTTCAAAAATGTCATCCTAAAAATAATGTTGCTAAATAAACACCTCCACTAAATGCCCAGAATTTGTAGCAAAATCATTGTCATCAGTGGTTAACCCAGAACCCCTGATGGCGTGCATGCTAATCACATTCCTTTTGACATGCTCAGCATGCCCACTAGCAGATATTTTAAATGGATTTGAAAAGTCACAAATGGTAATTATAATTGAATGTACTTACACAGCGTAACATAAGATTTAGCCATATATAACTGCAAAAAATACAAATATCTAAATTAAAAAAGAAAATTCCCCTACATGGCGTATACAGTCCATAAAGAATGAACAGATAAGCTATTATTTGGATGATTAGAAATAGAAGGGAATGCAGTTCTAGTTAGTTTATTTATTTACTGATAAATATCAAGTGTACTTGCTGTGATAGCATGTCCTTAAAATATGATTGCAGAAACAGACTGTTTAACTTCTAAGTAAACAACACCATGTTCAGTCTCTGGTAGTGATTAAATCCTTGCTATATAAGCAAAGAGATCATTGAAGCATCTCCAGTGTTAAGCTGTATTGCTTCCTAGAATTAGTGTGATCCCCAAAGGCAGTTTGGTGACACACTTCTTGTGGAAAAAACTTGTTATCTTTCTGTCTCACATTTTACTCAGCATAAACATGTTTCCTTGAAAGGAATCCTTTTTTAATGAGTCATTCTAATTTATATATGTTTGCCAAACACTAATATTTTCTTCAAAGGTTACCATTAACAAAAACTGTTGTTATGGCCTAAAGGCCTTGCAAGTGTACAGATTTTGCTTGTTGAGAACATCTGTTTATATATACAGATGTAATTACAACTCTGCCACAATAGACTATAACATTAGCGTTAATCTGACAGGCACATTTGATCTATGGGCCAGATATTAGAAAAATAGATAAAATAATTAGTGTGGTTACTGAAACATAAACACACAGTTAATTAAAATAAATGTGAGCAATCCAGGGATATGGCTTATTGTTTAAGTACGTGCCACCAGTTCAGACAGCATTGTTCTTGAAATAAGCTGTGTCTCTGAACACAGGGAAATACTTTTAGAAAGTAGCTTTTGGAGTGATAGTCTGAAGGGGGCAGAAGGTGTGCCATTTTTAAGTAAAAAGCTTTTTTCAAACTTAGGTAACATTCTGATAACATAATCACAACAGTACAGTTGCACAGATTTAACAAATTACACAAAAAACAGTTATTTATACACATTTTAAGATAACAAGATATCCATAGATCACCTGACTTGCATTAACTATACATAGAATTACATAATTCACTATGAAGTATGACATCATAACCTAAATAAATAATATAAATAATGGCAAGGTAGTCAATCCTATCATAAGAAAAACAAAATGAAACTGAAGGACTCGACACATATGTTGCTGCTCAATTTTATTCTTCACACAGTTGTCAGCTATAAAGCTCAAACACATAAAATATCATTAAAATTTGTGACTATATAAAGTAGAAAAATAAATAATAATTCAGGAATGCTATGCTGTAAGTGGTTTTCCTATAACTGAACCAACAGTGTTTCTCATACTGAGAAAACGCATGCTGAGTGCTGACATTTTTTTCAGCCTGTCTCCCACCGATTGAAGATAATAACAAGTAATATTAGTATCACAATCAATGGCCAATTTATTTGGTTAGCAGATAGAGTCAGATGGTGAGGCTTCAACCTTAAGAGCCAAAACTCAGGGAAGTCTAAACTTGGGAGACAGGATCCTAGTGCACAAGAAACAACATCATACACTTTTAAGCCAGACTCCCTTACCCTTTTATAATCCCAGATCAAATGAAAACAATCAGCAGATGGCTGGTTGTAACTCCAGCAGAAACAGTTAAGGAACCCTTGTCATTTAGAAAACATCTGCAGGGAATGCTGTCATTGGTGCAATAACTTAAAATATGCTAAAGCAAGGACCAGAATATCTGCAAAGTCTCACCATAGTAATACAGTAGTATTCCACCGACATTGTGAGATGGTAATATCCAAGCTGTCAGCCCATTTTACATTTGCATTAAAAACACAAATTTAATTTGAACTGCATCAACATATGAGTCCAGGACTTCCAAATTGATCTGTTCTTTCCCATTTATTTTTTCAAGACACTATAGGTTTATCACCATTCTAGATAAAAACATTTCCTGACATACTTAACGGACTTTAAAAGTTATCCAAAGTATCGGCTGCAAAAGATTGAAACATAGAATGTATCAATGACATCATGAGAATGTGATGCATGTTATAAAGTATCAATGACATCATGAGAATGTGATACATGTTATAAAGTATCAATGACATCATGAGAATGTGATACGTGTTATAAAGTATCAGTGACATCATGAGAATGTGATACATGTTATAAAGTATCAATGACATCATAAGAGAATGTGATACATGTTATAAAGTATCAATGACATAATGAGAACGTGATACATGTTATAAAGTATCAATGACATTATGAGAATGTGATACATGTTATAAAGTATCAATGACATCATGAGAATGTGATACGTTATAAAGTATCAATGACATCATAAGAGAATGTGATACGGCATCATATGAGAATGTGATACATGTCCTCTCTGAACTAAATTCCATCTTATCTTTTTCTATCTAGTAATATCTTATTTCATTCCTTCATCAACTTCTCAATTATCCTGTTGATTATACCTAACATTTTCTGAACAGTTCCTTAAATATTTAAATTGGAATGGGGGTCCCACAAAGAAAAAACTTTGCCTCTTTTTATGTTGATATATAAATTATTTTCATAGTTATTTAGTTTTATTAATCTGACTTCCAGTTTCCAAATATAAAAAGGCTTCTTTTGTTCTGCTAGGGTCTTGCCATTGCCAAATATAGGCTAACAATCAGTTGGGCCTTTTTAAGCTTAGCCATGCATCCCAAATCTCTGACAAGTTCTGGTAGCCTTGATAATGTAAGCATGGGCCTGGGAGATGAACCATTTAGAAGCAAGGACCTGGCAGATGAAGCATTTACAAGTACTGGCCAGGGAGTTGAACCATTTACAGGTTGCCTGTGCCCATTAGAAACACAGGTGACAAACCAGGGATGAATTTCCTATTCCTCGTCCAATTTTCCAAGTTGTGATTGAATTGGGTTAATTAGAAACTCTGCTTCTTGTGGATGGGGAGCCTGTTCCACAGAAAGCGTAGTCTCCTGGATGCATACCTGTCTCTCCAGCAGGTCCTATTTATATCACAGGCAAGGTTTAAGTCTTCAGAATGGGTAATTCTAGTTCCATTTGATTTGCAGATAAGCAGTGCAGTCCATTTGGAGTCTGATAATGTCTTTTATGCCAGTTATAAATCTATCCTCAGCAGTCTGTAGGAGACAGAATACAGGGATAGGGGTTTGAGGCAGAGACTTGCTTTTCTTTTAGCCACTGTAGTGCAATCTCAGAGTTGGTGTGCATAATTAATAGGGGTTGGGGGATGCAGACCTCAACATGGTTGGGTGCTGGGGCATTCAAAGACACTGGTTACAATGTTTTCGGTGTTCTCTTTTGACCTTCTGTGGTCGAACATGTGTGCTTTGATATTTGAAGTATTCAGTGAAATAAATGTATTCCCTTCAGAAAACCAAACTAAATGTAGTCGAAGTCAGGTAAGCAAACTGGAAGTATTAAAACATATTATTTATACACTGTGTCTGTTGGTGGTAAGCTTATAAAATATTCATTTTAAATAGATCACCTAAAATGAATTTGAAGTTCATATACCTAGTGAGAAGAAAAAAATAAAGTCTTAGAATGTTATATTTTCTTCTTTTAAAGTAAAATAGATATGTAGTGTGGCAAAGATTTAGATGCTTTTCAAACTCCATGTAAGCAAAGCATCAGGAGTGGCTTTATAACGTTACAAAGAATGTCAAGCCCTTCTTGTTTTGAATATACAATGTTGCCAGAGGTGTGGGTTGATAATTTTGTCTTTTGGTAGCTTTATGAGTGCAGTTAGAACAAAATGATTGTTGCCAGTTTTAAACTGAGACACACGTTTCAAAATAATCTCCAAGTTTACTAAAGTATAAAGGTGCCAGGAATCAGATTTCTCATGTTGTTTTACTGCCTTCAGCTAAAAATAATTTTTGATGAGACTAAATTCCACAAGTGAATAAGCCATTCATTAACTTCCAGTAACAAAGTAAATACCAAATTCATTTCACTTTTATGATGTAAAATAAAACCAGTCACACAGTCTCCAGACTTAAAGGATCTCGCCTATGAAAATCTAAAGCCAACTTTCTCAGATTATCTTCCCAGCAATAGATACACTGGGTAGGCACTGAGGATTATTTAAAACATTGTGCTTGAAAATATCTTGGATCATTTCCATTGCAATTTTTTTTTGTCGTATTTTTGGCATGGTTAAACGAGCTGTCATGTAGTAAATACCAAACAGCATTTTATTATTAAAACCATATATCAAGTTGCAAAATGCATTTGGTCAGTATGTCTTCTTTGCTGCTGACAGCAGTATGTTTAACGGTGGTGTATGAATGTTAATGAATTTATACAATGGTAAACAAGTAGGAGTTTTGTTTATGAAAGAGGAAAAAAGCAAAGGTAGAAAGCCGCACTCAATGAAATTCTCCTGTCTCTGTAAAGATAGTGTGCAGGTTATATATGGGAAGTAAAGCAAAGGCAAACAATATGAAATTACAAAATACAGAAAACAGCAGTGAAGGCAAGATGTATATGCAAGATGTCCACTATACACAGCAATACAAACAGAACAAATGAGGGAAATACAGTTGTTATAAAAGAAACAGTTTATTACATTGTAGAACTTGGGAATGGAAGAAGCAGAGGGACTGCCATTAATGGAGGAAGAAAGTAAAGTACAGTATATGGCAGAGTAACTTTGTAACTGACGTATAGTTTAAATGGGCCGTCAGTGATATTTTGTACTTTAGAAATGTATATACTTATGAAGCAAAAAACTTCACAGAGATGCCATTGCTTTTCTGTCTTTAACCATGACACTTATACCCACGAGTCCTGACGTTTTTTCTCACATATCTTCATCATTCTTCATGGACCAGTAGGCCAAGATGTTTATCCAACCACAGGGTATGTTCAAAATTCCCAGTAAAAAAAATCAGGTTGCTCAGACCTGCTCAGATGCCTAATAATTTAGCAGGCATCTTACATGGCCACATGATGGGTGCCATATTCTGAAGATGGGATTATAAATTCACAATTATCCATTATATAACACATCTTCAGCAAACAAAATAATATGACTGCTATCCCAGAACTTTTACGTCAGATGATGTTGAAGAAAATGTGTAGTACCATATTCTGAAAATCTTCCTATAGTCCAGATAAGCCTTGTCATCAATTTTACACCTTCAAGAGCTTAGAATCAGATGCATAATAGTGTCAAGATTGTGAAACAAGTCATGTTCTGTGTGTGATGCTGTGCTGAGTTTGTAACTATTTGTAAAATATTGGCAGCTTGGCTTAATGTCTCCCAAAAAGTTGTTTTAGAATCCAGTGGACTATGACACTAACAAAAAGGTAAAGGTTTTCACAATAACTTTCTGCAGAGTTTCTTGTAAAGACTGAAAAAAGATGAACCTAATATGGCTGTTTCTGATACTCTACCAATTCCTAGCCCTTCACTTGAGTTACCTGTTTGCCATAAAACTCTGTGGTCAGATTTCAGAAAGAACCCAGCTGTGGGCAGTAAGTATTGCAGCAAAATGTGCGCTTTAGTTTGATCATGAAAAACAGTGATTCAGAGAGTGATTCAGAGAAATATCATCTGCACTGCGGAAATACATCACTATTGGCTAATTTATACTCCTTTGAATCACTCAGTAGTTACTGCTAGTGTTAAATACACTTCATTTCTGTAATTATCTCTAACAGTTCTTTTTTGCACAGGCACCCACTTAACTAACTGCCCCTCACACACATGCACACATTGGAATATGCACACACACACACACACACACACACACACACACACACACACACACACACACACACACACACACACACACACACACACACACACACACACACACACACACACACTCTCTTCTCAGCATACCTCCTATATTACAAGATGTTCATGATTTTGCTTCTTATATTTGTCTTGCCCCTCCTCATGTACCATTACAGTCAGTATATAAAGCTGGACATTAGAATTTCATACATCTTATTGTTCAGATTGTACTTTGTAATGGAAAATCTGTTGCGCTATTAATTTTTTAAGTGAGTTAGACTAATATTTATTAGACTAATATTTAAAAGTCTCTGGTGTCTAGCATTCCTCCATCCAGTATTACAAGGGTTCACCATTAAAATGTCAAGATGCACATTGTCACGAAAGGAGATACTGCCAGCACATCTATCTGAAATTTCATAAATAATTATATGTCATCTATAAATATCAACATGATGCATATGCTTGTGTTACACATGTATTAGAACTGTATGTTATATGTATATCAAACTGCTGGTACATAAGTGTGTGTTGAACAGGGTTTGTACAGTACTGACCTTAAATGTTTCCACCGTGTATCCTGCTGGATTAGAACAGAAATGTATATACACTATTGTAACTGCTTAAATGTATATATTTTTAACAATGAAAACTAGAACACAGGAGAATAATTTCAGAAAAATAGTTGAAAATTTAAATTACTTTATGACAGCCAGAGACAGAATGTCTATACTACTGAGCTCTCTGTGTTATCCTGAAAGAGGAATAATTACTAGGCTTGAGATATAAAAGTGTTTTATTGTTTTATGACTTCCAGGATTTGCCTTAGATCTAAGAAGAGTCTTTGTTTATGTATTTTCACAGGTAGATGCTGAATGCCATTGTTTTTGAGCCTGGGAAATGAAGTCATATGACAAGAAATTATGTCATTCTGCAAGTATCCCAGCAGTAATATTTGGGATATTAATTTAAGAACTCTCTGCGAGAGACTCTGAACATTTTGCATTTTGTCTATGACCTGACAAGAAAACCCATTCACCACATAGGTACATAGGTTCATAAGTGTGCTAAGTTAATGACCCTGGAGCCTTTAAAAGCCTAGCCCATAGGATTACCCTGGCATCGTGCCACCCAACCTTAGTTCCTAGTGCCTCTGTTGAGTAGAGCCTCTGGAGTGATCCCCGGTGTGAATCTTCTATTTCCCATCCACTCATCAAGATTTCTCTTGGAGAGGACCAGTGAGGTGCTGTACTTGACATGTATGGGAAGTCTATTCCATAGCATGGGCAGTCTCTGGGTTATGAACCTGTCCCTCCAACATGTTCTGTTGATTGTGGTAATGAGGATGTGGTCTCTGGAGTGTGTGGTGCTGAGCGATTGGGATTTCTTTAGATGTAGCATTTCTAACAGAGCTGGGTCAGACATGACTTTGTAAGTCAAGTAGAGATCACCTCTAAGTAGGTGATATGAGAAAGAGAATAGTTGGAGGATTTTGAGTCTGTCCATATAGGACAAGTGTTTAAGGCCTAGGATTATCTTTGTGAGGTACTTTAGTGGCCTCTCCAGTTGTTGCAGGTGTCTAGTGAGGTACATGCCAAATGGGGCATTGCACTCGATGATTGGCCTATTGAGGGAAGAGTAGAGGGAGACAATGACCTCTTTCTTCCTGGATGCAAAACCCTTAGTAATGAGATGTGCCACATAGAAGGACTTTCTGACTACAGTGGCAACATGGTGGTCAAAAGAGAGGTTGCTGTCAACCTGTGTTCCCAGATCAGATAATGCCTTCTGTGTTCAATGGACTACCATCAATGTGGTAATTCAAGGGAACCAGGTTTTTCTCAAAGGGGATGAAGACACATTCTTTGGCATTGAGCTTAAGGCCATTGTCCTAACACCAGTCATTGGTCTCATTGGGGCCTTTCTGGAGGATGTCAACATCACTTGGAGAGTTAAAACAGCTCCCAACTTGCAATGATCTGCGAACTTTGTCAGCCAGAGTCCCTTCGTGTTGGCCTGGACTTCAGAGAAGTAGATACCAAACAGGAGAGGACCTAGGACCGAACCCTGTGGGACTCCACTCGTGACTGGTCGGCAGTGTGACTTGGAGTCAGCTACTTTCACACTGTGGGTTCTATCTACATTTGCCTGCTTGCTATATAAGTAAGTCTAGGGAACAGTATAATTATTTTAGATATAGTCAAGAATATAGTGAAGTATAGTTTAGATGTTTTCTGTATTTATTTGAGACTGTTCTGCAATTTTGTTTTAAATATTTCCTGTGATTTTGAACTCTGATGTAACTGTGATTATATACTGAGCATTTTCTTGTTCTTTTATTATTTATTATGTAATATATTTAAACCTTTCATTAGGGCTGATATTCGTGAGACATATTTAAGTTCTGAGAGTACTTGAATATTTATTTTGTGACACTGTGTAGGCTCACTCCTAATAGCCTTGCTATTGTCAAACTAACATTTGTATTAATAGAAACATTACACAGTAAGATTGGACGCCCTTTGTTAAGGGCCATAAAGTATCTGATAAAGAGTTGGCTGGTAGAAGTGATAACTACCTTATAGTCTGAGTAGAAGGGGAAATATCTAGTAAATATTTGTCAGGCTTTCCATGGTGTATATGTCTGTGTATAAATCAAACCTCAAAGTGTGTATGCATCAGCTACTTTGGCAGGGACACAAAGTACTGGTTGGACAGAGAGGGTGCTGGAGGTCTTGGCTTGGCCATTCAGCTGAGATCCTAACTCTATAGCTGTGTCAGTGGAGAGTCTTATTGGGGATCTGGAGAAAGAGAGAGAATCCAGCCCTAGACTGACTGTGTTCTCTAAGCGCTCTTAAGGGAAATTGCCCTTTACTGTGCGCGTACTTGCCATCCTCCCAATGTATGTTCTTCACTGGTGCTAATGGTGATGATTGAGGCTCCTTGATTACTGGGCCAGTGTTGGGATGTAACACATATCTGCAACAGTCAGATGTGTGGAAGGCTGTTTTCAAAAGTTCATATTAGAGAAGTATAAATTGCCGAACTCACAAAAATCAAATGCCAGTGTGCATTCGCTCATGTGAATTTGGCATTTTAAGTGGAGATCGCACTACAGTAGAGATTGGGACATGTATCCATTCCCTCACTGTAGTGTGATCTCATAGTTAGTATATATAATTATCAGGGGGGTGTGAGGGCTTGCCCCCCTGCATAATGGTCGTAGGAGACATCTGGAAGTAACGGGTGTTTGGAACAAAGTCGACATTCCCGGAGTGTCAACATTCTTTGGGCAGCAGATTCACTGTTCTGAGGATTCGACTGGGCAGTTTCTGACATTATGAGTCAGATACATGAACAGTCACACACATGTTGCAACCTTTTAAAAGTATACCATTACAAGATATGCCCATTAATCTAGGGGAGTGTGAAAATACGGCAATCCCCTCAACAACACAGACACGCACACAACATCACATGCACAGATACACACACACGCAAACACACACACACACACACACACACACACACACACACACACACACACACACACACACACACACACACACACACACACACACACACACACGCAGAGCCAAAAATAATGGACGACAAAGGCCCAAAAATACAGTCAAATTTTCAATATGTTCTTAGCAACTTAGAAAGGTGTCGGAATAAAATTATTTCTTTAGCCTGCATTTTTCTAAAGGATATAAAGTCTGAAGCTCCAATGTATGTCATTGTTAATCGACTTCAAACCTCAGTGATTTGCCAGAAAAGAAATTTTATGAGAAACAGACCAAAAATGTGAGGTAAAAATTAGGACATTCTCCAAAAATCTAAACAAATGATAGCTAAGACACATATTCAAACATTCATGTACATACACATATAGACACTCATCATAGACTTCACCCTCTCCGTCACCTGATTGCACACACCATCATGCTCACACATACACACACGCAAACACACACACACACACTTAAATAAAGTTAGTGAACTCTACGTGTGAATTTCCTGCCACACTCCAGATGTCATTACCCTAACATAAACTTGGCTTAAATCTCAACACAAAGACAAGGATCTCCTTCACCCAGGCTGGAAAAGCAAAATGAGTAGCACACCGGTAAAACAAGTAATTTAATCATGTAAAGTGCTTTTTGTTTGTGCTATCGGCAAGAAGTTTGCCGATAGCTCAAACAAAAAGCGCTTTACATGATTAAATTACTTGTTTTACCGGTGTGCTACTCATTTTGCTTTTCCAGGATTTTAAGTGAATTTCAGTTTGTTCTTGTTTTATTTGCGTTTATAATATACTCCACTTAGATCATCAAAACAAAAAAGGAGATGGAGTTGCCATAGTATACTCAAACCATCTAACTTTTACCAATTTCAAAAACCAAATCCTCCCCCCCCCAGCCGAAATACTGCCTGCCAACCTCAAGATAAATAACCATATTATTATCACCATAGTTGCCATCTACATTCCACCAGGGGACAATATTCCCCTACTGGAAAACATACTCTCATATTTCTCACAACACATCACTAATGAAATTATAATTCTTAGAGATGTTAACATCAACTGGCTAACCTTCTGTTCTCCATATTCCTCCTTGCACATACAGTTGTACAACTTTACACAACTCATTTCCAAACCTACACACACAAACAACTCACTAGTTACTTGCAAACTATTAAAGTGGATACCAGTCTCCAATCCCTCCAAATACCACAACCCCGAGACTCTTTCCAACTCCCTTAGTGACCAATCCCCTATAAAGGTCCTCAGATACTCATCCCACCATATCAAACCACATTGATTCATAACCTGCAAAAAATTAACTAACTTCCATCCAGAAACTTTTAAATCTCTCCTTTCTGAAATAAACTTAAATTTCCTCCATCACTTACCCCTGGATGATGCTGTCCAGTCTTTTAACTCCACCTTCCTTAATATTCTTAACTCTCTAGCACCTCTTCATACTGTCCTGGTAAAGTCTAATATTTCTCCTTGGCTATCCAATGCCACCTGTAATCTAATAAAAAATAGAGACAAATCATGGAAAACATGGACAAAAACAAAGCTCCCTGCTGATCTACAAAAATTTAAAGAACTTAGAAATCAGGCCAAAAAACACCTAAATAAAGACAAAAGAAACTTCTACTATAACCCTCCCCCCTCTGCCCTGAGATCCAATCCAAACAAATTTTGGAACTCAATAAACCAAATTCTACACCCCGGTAAACCCACCTCCCCTAACCCATACCCAGATCAAACTCCCAAGGATACTGCCTCAACTTTCAACACTTACTTCATCGACTCCATATCCAAACTACTTAACCCAAACCCCAACCCATCCATGCAAAGCAATATTTCTAATTATACAGAACCTGTACATAACTTAGACACTAACAAATTCTCACTTAAACTTATACCCACCAGCTGCATCAAATCCCTGCTCTCCAAATTAAAACCTTGCTCTGCCTTTGTTGACAATATCTCTTCTCTGTTTCTTCAAATAGCTATTGACTCCCTCGACCTTCCTGTCTCTATATTAATTAACCACTCTATCTCAGAGTATAAAATGCCAACCATCTGGAAACAATTCTATACCCTACCCATACACAGAGGCAGTAAATCCATAGACATCACCAACTTCAGACATATTGCTATCCTGTCACCACTCTCCAAGATCCTTGAAAAATTTATTCATAAGCAAGTCATGCACTACTTAATTCAGGAAAATCTTCCTACATCAACTAAACATGGCTTTAGAACCAAACACAGCATACCGCTGCCCTACCATCCTTCCTAAATACCATTTAACTTGCTAGAGAAAACAATGCTTATCTCCTGCCAATTCTTAGACCTTTCAAAGGCTTTTGACACCGTGTCCCATTCTCTTCTACTGCAACATTAATGACTCTTAACTTCTCCTCTGCAACCATAGCATGATTTGCCAGCTACCTCCCTGACCAACTCCAAGCAGTGAAATGGCTTTCTGTTCACTCTTCTTCTCTCCCAGTTAAAACGGGTGTCCAAGGTTCCATCCTTGGACCACTACTTTTTAACATCTTTACCAATTCTCTCTACTCCTCCTGTCCCCTCTCATCATTAGTCCAATATGCAGATGACTCAACAGTCATCACTATTGCTGACTCCCACTCTGAGCTCATCTCTAACACACAGTCTACCTTCAACTCTGTCAAATACCGGATCTCCGAAAATCATCCAATACTCAACCCCAAGAAAACCAAGTTACTAGTTTTTCAGCCAACAAATCCCAACCATATCAAATCCGCCTTTTCAATATGGTCTCTAAATAACACCTTAATCAAGGCTGAATCCAACACAAAGTTACTAGGAGTTATTATTGATGATCGGCTCAAATTCAACTTACATGTCAACAGCTTTATCTGGAAAACTCATCAGAAACTAGGTCTCCTAAACCGCAACAAGAATTCTCTCCAGGAAAGCTAAGTATAGTAGGCAATAGGCCTACCTATTGCCTACTATACTGTATAGCTTTCAGATTTGCACTAATCTTAACTCAATTATCCTTGCCAAACTTGAATCAACCTACAACAAGATAGCTAGATTTGCAGCCCAGCAAACTTATAAGTCCCATCACTGCCTCTCTCTGATACAGCTCAACTGGCTTAAATTACCCCATCTGCTCCTTGTCTCCCTGCTCCAGATTATCCACAGCATACTCTACCAACCTTCCTATTGCCCCACTCTCTCAACTTTAATTTCCCATTATTCTCTTGCTAGATCTCTCTGGAGCTCCACCTAAGACCTTTTATTAACTCATAAACCAAAAAACAAATTTGGATGTAATCTCTACAGCTATAACCCCACCAAAGCTTGGAACTACCTCCCAGTAGACGTTAGGTCATATAAGCAACTGAAAATATTTAAGGCTGCTATCAGAACATACCTGCAAAGTCAATGGACTTGTAACTGTATTTGTCCCCCTTAGGCAAAGTTTGACCATTAATACTACCAGTTGTCCCATCAAAAAAACAGGGTCTATATCACGTTGTCGAACTCATAAAAGTTCAACTGTCATATGGTTGACACCATATGATTGAACTTTTAAAAGTTTGAGCATTTCAACGGAGATCTCCGTACAGTGCAGAATGGGAATATTTCCCTTTTCTGCACTGTAGTGCAATCTCGGAGTTGGTATATTTAAAGAGTGGGGGCTGTGGGGGGTGCAGGGGGGCTTGCCCCCCTGCTTAAACCATTCAGGTAGGTTTTTCTTTGGTTTATTTTTTTATTACATTTTTGAACTTTTAAAAGTTTGATCATATGGTGTCGACCATATGACATTTGAACTTTTAAAAGTTTGATTGTGTAATATAGACCCAAAAAAACACTGTTCAAATGTATTAGATGAATGAGCCTACTATTTGTTATTATGCTGTTAATAAGTACCGTATGCCTATATGTAATTTGATACTGTATACATTTCATTTCTTTTGTTTTGATTTTTTTCGATTCTTCTGCTTGTTTGGTAAATTGGCTATGTTAATTGTTCATGTATACTTAGTTGGAGCTTTTGTCCCCAGGCCTCCACCAGTAAAGGGCTACTAAGCTCAGTCAGACTAACCTTGTCAACAAATGTAAAATAAATAAAAAAAAATAAATAAAATGTGGCCAAGCCAGGTATGGAAATAAGTTACATAAGGAAAGCTGGTGGTGGAATACAGAAGTCCAGGAAGTCATCAAAAGAAAGGAGGAGTGCAGGAAGAAATGGTAGACAGACAAGACTGACCAGGCTAGGAGGACTACTGGTTGGCTAACAAAGAAGCTAAGAAAGAAGTTGTAATAGCAAAGAATAGGGCATCAGAGGTATTGTACCAACTTCTGGAAAGTGACTCTATAAGGGGCGCAAAGAAACTATATCAGGTTGCAAGGCAAAGACAGAAAGATAAAGAAGATAGTCAGACACTGATGCCAGCAACAACCTGCTCACCAGTTCACAGGACATCAAAGGCAGATGGAAGGAGTATTTCCAGCAGCTTCTGAATGACGAAAACCCCACAGAAGATGTACTGCCCCAGACACATCGTATAATGAGAGAAGAGGAGCCCACCCTAGAAGCAGCAAGAATAGCACTAAGGAAAATGAAGTCATGGAGAGCAGCAGGCTCAGATGAGGTTACAGCAGATACGATAAAGATGCTGAATGAGATAGGGGAGAAATGGCTCCTGAGGGTACTAATAGCAGTGTGGAGAGAAAGGTGTATCCCACATGACTGGAGAATAAGCATACTCATGCCAGTGTACAAGAACAAAGGGGACATCCACAACTGTGGGCAGTACAGACGCATCAAACTCCTACCACACTGCATAAAGTTCTGGAGAGGGTGATTGATAAATGGATACGCAGAGTAGTAGAATGCAAGATGGGAGATGAGCAGTTTGTATTCAAATCGGGATGCAGCACAACTGGCCCAATGTTTGCATTGAGACAAATACTTGAGTAGAAGCTAGAGATGAGGAGAGAGTCCAACTGGGCATTTCTATATTTGGAGAAAGCATATGACAAGGTCCCAAGAAAGCTGATCTGGGCAGTATTGCAGTGGTTTGAAGTTCAAGAAACACTGATAGAATTAGTGCAGGCTCTGTACAAGGACCCAATGATTCAAGTATGAACAGTGTTCAGCCTCACAGAGGGATTCCCAGTGGGAATGGGTGTACACCAGGGTTCAGCTCTAAGCCTACCTCTGTTCATACTGGTGATGGACTACATTAGCAAACAGGTCGGAGGGGACAGATAGACAGAGTTGCTGTATGCAGATGTAGCAATACAGGCAGACTCTGAGCTAGAACTTCAGCAAAGGATAGGAGAATGGAATGCAAATCTGAAAGCACATGGGATGAAACTAAGCAGAGATAAGACGGTGATAATAGCAGCAAATTGGGGAACTCAGAAAAAGCTGAGAATAGAAATAGAAGGGAAGACAGTAGAACAGGTAAACAGCTTCAAGTATTTAGAAGGGGTGGTTGAGGAGAAGGGAAATCTGAATGAAGAGGTCAAAGCTAGAATTAGAGTGGTATAGAGTGTCAGGTGTAGTCTATGACAGAAGAATGCCAAAGAAGCTGAAAAGTAAGGTGTACAAGACAGTGGTATGACCAGTACTACTGTATGGAACAGAAACCTGAACAGTAAAGGCAGAGCAGATGAAGTAGCTAGAGGTGATGGAAATGAAGTGCCTGAGAAGGGGGGTAGGATGTCCACTGTGGGACAGACAAAGAAATGAGGACATAAGAGCAGAAGCCAAAGTAGCTCCAACTGCAGAAAAGATCAAAGAGAACAGATTACTTTGGTTTGGGCACATGTGCAGAAAAGCAGAATACAATCTGGTGAGGAAGTTTTGGGACAGACAGGAAGAAAATAAGAGGAAATGAGGACATCCGGCAAATACATGGATGGATTGTGTGAAAGAAGATATGCGACAGTCAGTCATGAGTGATGAAGAAGGCAGGAGTGTGGCACTGAATCGAGAGAGTTGGTGACAGTTAACACGGTACCCCGACCCCATGTGGAAAAAAAATGGGAAAAGGGGGGCTGATGATGATGTATGTATCAGTTTAATATATATACCTATATATATCAGTACATATCTATTTGACACTACATAGCGATAGCTATACTATGCATGGGCCCCCTGTTGTAGAAGGAAGTAGCAGTTCACAAAAATCACAGAAGATGATAGATCAAAGAAGAGCCATAAAGATGATAAAGTGGACTATTGAGGATGAGAAAGAAATTATGTATTGTTACTATTATGCAACAAGCCTGTAATTTACAGACGCAAGATATAAAAAACAATTAAGAGAGAGCAATTAGAGGAAAGAAAAATGCTTCCACAAGAAAAACTGTCAGAAGCTTCAAATGAAAATTTGTGTTCACTAATACAACAGATTTGTGAGAAACAGTATATAGATCAAGAAACCTTGATCTGTTTGGAAAAAGAAGCATCTGAGGAAGTGTGAAAATATAAACAATAAAACCAAGAGATAATTGAAAAGTATAAAAAAAGAAATATGGACATGGGAAAGAAAGAGAGATTTGATATGGTGCAATATTTATGCAAAGGAGAAAGCCAAATTAATCAATGCAAAGAAGGCAGCCCCAAATATATTTGAAGAGAAATACAGACAAAGGAATCCAGATATGGAAAATTTCACAATAAAAAAAATATATATATCAGAAAGATAGAATGTAGAAAAGAAGATCAGTAAAGTAGAAGTTAAAAAATAGAGGTTGAAGCTGTGGAGTGTCTGCGAAGTAAAGGATTTGATTTAGACGATCTAAGACAAGTTACATCAAAGCAGGATGGAGTGAGTCCCCAAAGCAGGGAGAAACAGGAAGATCAGGAGACATCTGAAGAAGAAATATGGACATGGGACAGAAAAAGAGATTTAATATGGTGTAATATCTATGCAAAGGAGAAAGCAAAACTAACCAATACAAAAAGAGCAGCACCAAAGATATTTGAAGAGAAATGCAGACAAAGGAATCTGGACATGGAAAATTTGACAATACAAAAAATAAGAAGACAAAGAAGAAAATTAGAAAAGGAGATTAGTAATGGAGACGTTAAAGAAATAGAAACTGAGGTCATGGGAGTACCTGCAAAGTGAAGGATTTAGTGTAGCATATCTAATGCAGAAAGCACCACAACAGAATATAGCAATGGATATCCAAATTAAGGGGAAACCAGTGGAACAGGAAGCAATTGGTCAGGTGCCATATCAAGATATTTTGGAATCTTCCACAGGAAACCAGTATAAATGTTCACTTGAAGCTAGACAGGAAGGAAAGGAACAGGAAACTGTGGAAACTCAGATGCAGTCAATGTTGAGGAGTGATAGGCCAGTGAGTTCCCATATGATAGAGCAACGGATGGCGCAGGATGAAGTTGAAGAGAATGTGGCACAGGAAGATGTTATAGAACTTTCTATATAGAATGCCCACAGGAAATGGAAAACAAGGGATGTGTCCTCAGTTTGGAAGAAAATGAACTAAGAGAAGAGTTGCTTGATTTACTAGACAACATATATATCAAGATCAATAAAAGAAATAGACTGCAGAAGGTTAATAAAACCCCCAAAGTTAGAAGTCTGATAAAACAAATGAACACAGTAATTAGGACTGTCCATAAAGATTCATGTGATATAACAAAAGTAAACAGGATATATTACTGTGCAGCTAAATTAATAACTAATGCAGTTTTACCACAAGAACACAGGGTAGTAAGGGAAAGGAAGGGGAGAAATTGAACAGCATCATGGAAATATCGAACAGAGAAAACTATAAAGCAATTAAGCCAAGAAGTGTCAGTGTTAGACTATAGAAGTGGGAATAAATCAACAAAAATACTAAGAAAGATAGATGTGATAAAATTCAAAGGGGGATATGCCAGGGTGACTCTCTGTCACTGTTGCTATTCTGCCTTGTCCTTAATCCATTTACTTAACAGCTTAGGCCATGGCTGCAATTTGGCTTCTAAAAACAACAAAGTGTAAAGACTTCTCATCTTCTCTTTCTCGATGATTTAAAACTGTATAGCTCATCAGATGTGGAATGAAAAGCACAATGGCATGTTGTCAAAACTTTTTCAGATGATATAAGAATGTCATTTGGTCTTGATAAATGTGCAAAAGCAGCCTTTAAAGCAGGAAAACTGCAACGCCAGGAAAACATTAGTTTGGGACAAGAATGCGATATAAAAGAACTTGAGCAAAAAGGAGTGTATAAATATTTGGGAACTGATGAAGGATCAACAATAAAACATGAGCAAATGTTAATAAAACTTAGTAAGGCATACTTCAGAAGACTTAAATTAATTCTGAAAACAGCGTTGACATTTAAGAATAAAATTCAAGCTATAAACCAATTTGCTCTTCCTCTCCTAACTTACAGTTTTGGAGTGATTGACTGGCTCCAAAATGTGTTGGATAGACTGGATAGGAAAACAAGAAGGATGCTTCATGCTCACCAAATGATTTATAAAAATCAGTATATACCAAGATTATATATTCCCTGTTCGGAAGGAGGGATGCGCCTCCTTGAAATTGATTATAAGTATAGATCTGCAATCGTGGGACTCAACACATATATGCTGACCTCACAAGACCCAAATGTAGTGAAAGTCTTGAAACGTGAGGAGGATAAATCTAAGATGACTTCTCTGCTTAATTTAGGAGAAGCATATCGGTGTCATGCAGGAATGCAAATCACACCAGAAGTAGATAAAAATCAGGCAGGAACTGAATGTGCCAAAAAACAAAAGAAAAAATATAAGATGAAGGATCAGATGAGAAGGCAAGAAATGTGGAAAAAGCCTAAATATAGTTGCAAGTATAGAAAACTTCTGGAAAAACCTAAATGTTGATCAGGAACAAATGCATAAATGGTTAAGGAGAGGCAAATTCAAACCAAAGATGAAAGGTTAATATTGACAGCCCAAAACAGTGGGCTATGTACATGCTGGTTTACAAAGTCCGTTGAACGTGTTGGAGAAACAGACAACTGTAAGTTTTGTAAAACTGAATTAAAAACAGTTACACACCTCGTTGCTAGTTGCGACATACTAATGGCAGAAGGACTGTATACTGAAAGGCATAATAATGTGATGAGATTATTGCACTAGGGATTGTGTAAACATTACGGTACTGAAGTGGTTGAAAAACACTGGAAACATGAGCCACAAAGTATCATAGAAAATGAAGAAGTTACATCACATGGGATCATCCATTACCAACAGTTCAAAAGATTGATGCTAGAAAACTGGATATAGTGGTCCAAGAAAAGAAGACAAGAGTAGCATTGATCACTGAAATCACCACACCAAGTGACTACAGTGTCTTGCGTACAGGGAAACACAAAGTCATAAAATATCAGGATCTGCAGGCAGAAACAAGAGCAATGTGGAAGAAAGATACCCAGACAGTTCCAATAGTAGTAGGAACAATGGATCTTGTAAAAAAGAATTACATATAGTTCATAGTAGGCTATCTGCCCTAAGGCATTTATAAGCCTAGCCCAAATTATTGTGGCTTACGCCACCCCTTATATGAAAAAATACTGTGCCCATTAGTTTGTTGTGCCTCTGTCCAGCAGTGACCCAGAGATGATTCCCGGGGTAAACCTACGATCTCCCATCCACAGGTCTAGATTTCTCTTGAACAGAGTCAGCGAGGTGCTCTGCCTCACATGGACCGGGATTTTATTCCACAGCATAGGGAGTCTCTGAGTGATAAATCTATCCCTCCAGCACGTCCTATTTATATCCGTGCTAAGGTTTAAGTCGCTTGCTCTAGTGGTTTTGGTGGATTTGGATTTTTGAGGTGGAGCATGTCCATTAATTCCGGGTTGGACATGGCCTTGTATGTCAGGCACATGTCACCTCTGAGCAGGCGTTATGCGACTGAATAGAGCTGGAGTTTCTTCAATCTGGCAGCATATGACAGATTTTGGAGTCCCTTTATCCTTTTGGTGAGGAACTTTTGGGGTCTCTCCAATTGCTGCAGATGTCGGGTGAGATACATCCCGAATGGGGCATTGTACTCGATCATTGGTCTGATAAGTGAAGAGTACAGGGGAACAATGACCTCACTAGATCTGGATGTGAATCCCTTCATGATCAGGTGGGCAATGTAGAAGGTCTTTCTAACAACTTTAGCAATGTGAGTGTCAAAAGAAAGGCCACTGTCAACCTGGGTCCCCAGGTCCCTGATAACCTCTTCTGTGCTTAGTGGATTGCCACCTATATGGTAGCTTGGGGTTACCTTGTTTTTCCCGAAGGGTATGACTATACATTTTTGGCGTTTAACTTCAGGCCATGGCTCTGGCACCAGCTATCTGTTTCCGTGAGTCCCTTCTGAAGGATATCCGTGTCCGATGCACTTTCCACTATGGCGCCCAGTTTGCAGTCATCTGCAAACTTTGTCAGCCAAAGTCCTCCCATGTTGGCCTGTACTTCTGAGAAGTAGATGCCAAACAATAGGGGCCAAGGACCAAGCCCTGTGGGACACCACTTGTGACCGGCTTGGAGTCTGACACAGCGCCAGCAACTCTAACCCTGTGGGTTCTGTCCTTAAGCCAGTTTGCAACCCATCTTGTGACATATGGGTTTACATTTAAGCTGGTAAGTTTTTCTACAATACCCGAGTGGGGTATTGTGTCGAAAGCCTTTGCAAGGTCAAGGTAGGCTGTATGAACTGCCATTCCCTCATCAATGGCCTTGGTGACTATTTCGAAGAAGTCGACCAAGTTCAAAAGGCATGATCTTCCCTTGACAAAGCCAAACTGGGTCGGGTCCAATGTCTGCAAGTCCCCTATATCTTTGTTTATGAGCTCCATTATGATCCTCTCCATAGCTTTGCAGACTAGACTTGTTAAGCTTATGGGGCGGTAATTACCAGGGTCCGTAGAGGTGCCACCTTTGTGGAGTGGGACCACAGTTGCCGTACGCCACTCCTTGGGCACGTATCCTGTGGTAAGGCTGAGATTAAACAGCTGCCTTATGTGCGGGTTTAATTCCTCATTTAGCTCGTGTAGCACACAGCCGGGGACACCATCCGGTCCCATTGATGCTGTGTTTTAGCTTTAGAGAGCAGCTTTCACCTGCGCATTTGAGATGTCTGGGAGGCTACACTCGGCTGGGATAGTTATCTCTCCTTTAGGGGGGAGAGGGGGGTGAAGTTTGCACTGAACCTGTCTGCCAGTATGTTGGCAATGTCTGTGGGTTCAGTGATTTTTGTATCATTTTGGACTAATTCTGAGCATATCTGTGAGTTTCCACCCAGGTTCCTAACATAGCTGAAAAAGGCCTTATGATTGTCCTTTGAATCCATGGCAATTTTTCTCTCAAAATTGGCCTTAGTTGATTTTATGAGTGCTCGTATTTTTTTACTAATAATGATCAGGGGTGACTTCCCTTTTATGGATTTTGTTCTATCATGTAATAGCTTTCTCCTCTTATTGTAAAGTTTGTTACTGGCTGGGGTCCACCAGACTGGACGTTTGCCCTTTGTGGAAAGAGTCTTGGTTTTATTTGGGATTGCCTGATCCATGCAGTCCTGGAGGTGTTCATAGAAGGCATTTGTAAGGGCTTCCGCAGCTTGGGTTGTGGTTTCCTCTGACTCAGGGGCCTTGAAGGATACCACACCAGTCTTGAGTAGTGTGAAGTTTGCTTTAGAGAAGTTCTTCACTATGGTCTTTTTTGTTTGGGGTGGGGGCGGGATGTGGATTTCCAGTGAGATTAGTTTATGATCAGATCTCACCAATGAGGGATATACTTCTGGTGTGGAGCATTTTGTCCCCATGTTTGTGACAATGAGATCTAGTATATTTTCTCCTCTCGGGAACAGTAACTAGCTGTTCCATGGCATTTGAATTTATGAACTCCAGGAACCGTTGGGCTAGAAAGTTAGGGCTTGAGTAATGTTCCCAGTCTATATTCGGATAGTTGAAGTCACCCAATATGATGCTGTTTGGAGATACATTTATACCCTCCAGTGTCTTCAGGAAGGCTGTGTGGGGTTCCTGAGTTTGAGAGGGTGGCCTGTAGCATGCTACAATTTGTAGAGCAGTTTTGCCTATGGTTAGTTGCACCTGGATGGATTCGAGCTTCATGCGTTGCCACCAACCTGGAGGTGTGAGTATCCTTTATGAATATGGATACACCCGCTCCTTTTGTGGAGTGGTCCGGGTTTTGGGGCCGGAACGCATGATATGAGGTAAAACCTAATAGTGCCGGGGTGCTCTCAGGAACCTTGAACCAGGTTTCAGTTACAGCACAGACATCGATGTTCTCCATACTGAGAAGGGCCTCGAGTGCGTGCATTTTGAGATTTAGACTTCTGGCATTGAGCAGCATTACCCTCAATTTCTTCCCATTTTTGTTTTCTAGGGTGGTAGGTTTAGAATTTGAGCTTTGCCTAAAAAGGGCACTTTGGGGGTGGCGAGAGCCTTAGGCAATATCCGAATCCCAGGGTGACAGGTGCAAGCCGTCCCTTGAAGCAGCGTGGCTTGTCAAGCATGTCATCCCAGGCAGACAGACACTGGATCCCCTTTGAATGACACCAGACATTAAGCCAATTGTTAAAGCTGATCATCTTGTCTCTATATTGTGGCATCATTCTTGGTGAAGGAAGGATACTGCTCAGGGTTAGGGTCATACCTGCCTGGGCTACATAATCAGAGAGCTCCTCTATGTCTCTTTTCATGTAGTCCAGGGAGGTGCGTCTCAGGTCGTTCACACCAGCATGGACAATGACTGTGTCATATTTGTACTTGCCGTGGAGTGACCAGTGCTTGTGTTATGTGGCGGATTCTAGCCCGATAGGCAGCTTACTGTGACCCTCTCCTTGTTGAGCCTGCCGAGTGGGGCGCCAGTGTGTCTGACTATGGAGTCACCTATGACAAGTATGTTTGGTGTTGTATTTGGCCTTAAGGGCTGTGACTGCTTTGCACACTGCTTTTGTGGTTTATGTGTTGCTTGTGGGGTGTCTTGAGGTAGCAGTTGTTTGGGTGTCTGCTTTGGAGGCCTCTGCTGTTTAGGTAAATTTTACTCAGAGCCTCCGAGTATGTCTTTGTGTGTTTATGTGTTTGATTCAGTGGAGTGGTAGCATTATGTGAGGCTGGTTTTGTGGTGTGTGTAGTTGCCTTCTCCTCCTGTCTGGTCTTGCCAGTCCTGAGTTGAGAGAGCTCAGCCTCCAGTTTGGCTAAATAGCTGCATCTCTCGCAAGTATTTGTGTTATGTGGGAGGAGGAGAGGGTTGTCTGTGTACATGAGGCAGTTATAACATTGCCTCAAGATTCCCAGATTCACCAGCTGGACCGAGAGGAGATTGACAACTGACCTTTGGACATGCTAGAATAATATTGGGAAATCCTTAATTGAAAACAAGGGCCAGTGGGGAGTGAGGGTGTAGTGCTTTTAATTTTAGTGCTGACTTATATAATTGCTTTAGTGAGCAAGTGCCAGGTAACTTGATTGCAATGTGTTACAAGTAACTAAATGCAAAACGACAAACAGTAACTTTCTTTCAAGTGAAACAAGGAAATAAGTACAGTAAGCAATGCAGATATCACTAGTGATCCACAGAAGCGCTGAGAAGTTGCATATTAGGTGGAATTAGCTTCCAGGGAAATAACAAGCAAACAAACAACAAGCATATAAACAAAGCTAGATTCAGTAGGCCTGGATCTAGTCTATGCTAGAGCAAACAAGGTGAACCAATTTCAGTAAGATACAGTTCAAATATTCAGGCACTATAAACCTTTAACCAGAAAATTCCCAGCTCAGAAGGGCAGAGTCCAGCCTCTTCTCCCACAAGAGTGCAGACCACGAACCTTCTTAATGTAAAATAACTGGCCTGAAGCCCAAGTGCCTAAACCAGAACTAATACACTTGGACACTGGGCTCTCAATCAGCAGTTCCCAACTTAGAAGGATGAAAGCTACCTGTCCTGCCACCACAGTGCTTGCCACAAACCTTCCTAATGTAAAACAACTGGTCTGAAGCCCAAGTGCTTAATCCAAAAGACTTGAATGATAGCTACACTTTAATCAAGTTACAACCAAGCAGTAATAAATACCATTGAATACTTTAGAGAATGTCTGGATTAGTGCTCAAGTTACACAAACAAAGCTAGATCCAGCAGGCCCGAATCCAGTCTATGCCACAGCAAACAAGGCGCACCAACTTCAGTAAGAAACAGTTCAGATATGCATGCACTATAAGCCTTTAACCAGAAATTCCCAGCTCAGAAGGGCAGAGTCCAGCCTCTCCTCCCACAAGAGTGCAGACCACGAACCCTCTTAATGTAAAATAACTGGCTTGAAAGCCCAAGTGCTTAAACCAGAATTAATACACTTTTAGAATAACAGACACTGAGCCCTCAATCAGCAGTTCTCAACCTAGAAGGATGTAAGCTACCTGTTCTGCCACAACAGTGCAGACCACAAACCCTCTCAGTGCAAAACAACTAACTGGTCCGAAGCCCAAGTGTTTAAACCAAAAGGCTTAGAATGAGTTACACCAAGCAGTAATAAATACAATTGGGTATTTTAAGATGATGCAAAAGTAAAAAGAAGTAGGTAAAAACACAAGTACAGTAAAAGCAGATGAAATTTTTTTTTTTTTTTTTCTGAACAAGTGCTGAGATCAAAGAAACAGATTTGAGTGCTGAAACTAGAAAACTGGCTAGTTACAAGAAAAAAAAACAAGCTAGAAGGCTTCCCTCAAACACAGAAGGGCTTGGGGGCTCAGAAGCCTACAAATAGTCTGTACCACTTAACAAGAAAGGCAGGAAATAAGCTTAATTTTTTTCTATTTCCCAGATGCTCTCTTTGTACACAGTAGGAGTGCCTGAAATCAGAATATGATCTCACTGCACTCAGTTGAGTGAGCAAATGAGATGGGCCCAGAGGCAGGCTGAGGGGCGGGCAGTTTCAATGCCACTAAGATTAACACCAAAACAAAAACAAGGCGGGTGGGTGGGAATAACTGAAGAGCAGAATAACCAGTTAAAAATTCCTTCAACACTCCTTCATACACAGTTTAAATCAATTTAAATACTGTATTTTTTAAAAAAAAAAGTGCAGAAAAAGGTACTTAAATTCTCTTATACGTCCAGTTGAATATAACCAAGTTCTTAGCTTGCCAAGCTGAAGTTTTAAAGCAGGAATTTACAATCATATTTAGATATGTTACCAATCCATGTAACTCTGTATGAACTACAGGAGGAGTCATTACTGGCCATATTGTGGGTGCTGCAAACAGCACTACTGACTGACATCAAAGGTTGAAACAATATTAATTTCATGAACTTTAAGCATACTTTGACTTATGAATGGTGTCCATTCCCATCATGGTACTAGAAGCCCAAATGATTTGCAGAAATTAAAAAATGCATGTGAGAGAGAGAGATAGTGACAGATGGATATGTATACATATATCTGTATGTATAGACATTTATACATAACAGGTCATTTTGATGAAGGGGCAACAGGATTGCCTCATTTTAACTAAGTGTATGGGCATGCCCAGTGGGACTGTCAGTACTTATAAGGTGACTCCAGTCCACACCTGCTTGTACTCCAGTCCGGGATTTTGTATGTTACAGACATTAACATCTGCCCCTATTTCTGCAGTACTGCACTTCGCTCACACTGTCCACAACATTCCCCAGCTGTGTGCTGTACTTAATTTTGATGAAGGGGAAACAGAATTGCCTCATTTTAACTAAGTGTATGGGCATGCCCAGTGGGACTGTCAGTACTTATAAGGTGACTCCAGTCCACATCTGTCTGTACTCCAGTCCTGGATATTATTTGTTACAGACATTAACATCTGCCCCTATTTCTGCAGTACTGCACTTCACTCACACTGTCCACAGCATTCCCCAGCTGTGTGCTGTACTTAATCTGTGTCTGAGACTGGTAATGTTACACCACCAATGGACTGAGATTCTGCATACCTCTCAACTGTCCTGATTTTCACAGAATGTCCAGAGTTTTGTCTCATATGTTTGGTCTGTTCCTGATACATTTGTGGTCTTCTGTTGAACTATTGAATATTGACATCAGTACATTATGCTACTTACAGACAAACATTTTTGTTTCAAATGTTATACCCTTCAGAACATATGTAATAATGCAATACCTTTACCTCCAGTGACTTTATAGGTTTATGGGATACGATGTTTGAAATCTGTCCCTATGTTTGGGCCTTTGTCCCCCCAATCTTAATGGCTGTGGCCAGATTTGTTGCACTAAGGTGTATGACAGTCTGTGAAAACACCAACATAGTACTACCTCACATGTAAAATATGTGAGTAATTCTAGATTAGAGCAATCACCACCATCACCCATGTTAGCTTACCTAGTCCACTGAGCCACTCAGGTCATCAGAGAGAGAGGAATCATTCTTCACACAATCCACAGCATAAATATGTACATTGTTACCTTGCATGAGGAGAGACATATTATGGTGTGGGCAATATCTATGTTACAGCCCTGACACTGCCGGGTCCACTGATATACCATAGGTGATTTCCTGTTAAAGCAGTTGTATGGGTGCACTGCTGTGTTGGGGAAGTGAGAACAATGGCACATGATCTGCTGGGATATACAGAAGTCCAAATATATCATGTGATCCCACTGTTTAACATCTCCCTTAACTGATGTAGTAAATATTCCAATCATGAGGCCTAGTGAATATTACGGAAGGCATACTATTGAACTGGGTATCTGTAGTCCCATGTGGATGTTACATCTGTCCAATTAGCCTACTATATTTCTTTGCATAACAGCAGCAGATCCATACATATAAAGATAAAGGTAGATGCTAGAAAACCGGATATAGTGGTCCATGAAAAGAAGACAAAAGTAGCATTGATCATTGAAATTGCTACACCCAGTGACCACAGTGTCTTATGTACAGAGAGACACAAAGTCATAAAATACCAGGGCTTACAGGCAGAAATGAGAGTACTGTGGAAGAAAGATACCCAGACAGTTCCAATAGTAGTAGGTGCAACGGGTCTATAAAAAAGAATCTACAATCGTATTTAGATATGTTACCAAGTCATGTAACCCCATATGAATTGCAGAAGGTGTCATTACTGGGCACATTGCAGGTGCTGCAAAGAACACTTTTGGCTGACATCAAAGACTGAAACAAAACTAATTTCATGAACTTTAATTGTACTTTGACTTAGGAATGGGGTCCATTCCCGTCATGGTATTAGAAACCCAAAAGGTTTGGAGAAATTAAACACACGGTATACTATAGTAATCCTTACAATTAATGTATAGCTTAGAGACTTACCTTGTGAATGCAACAGTTGAGATACCCATAGGTCAGAGATGACTCTGTGTGATACAAGCAGCTCACATCCAATACACGGATAGATACAGGTTGTGTTGGTTGCCTGGCATCAACATGTTTACTATATGTATGTGAGTAAGAGAAAGGCATCAGTCCCTAGGGCCCTAAGTTGTCAGTGAATGTGCTATGTATTGTTGATTAGCCAATGTCAGGGCATACTGGGCATGCTTACGTTTGCCTACAGGGGCTTCATCAGGGGTCTCCTCCTCTGAGTCCTGTTGTGAGTGTGGCTGTGGTGACCTAGGCACTGGTGGGGGGGTGGTTGTGTATCCCTTCCCTTTGCTGATCCTGATGCAGCTGTTTCCACAGGATCATATTGTGTAGCATGGCACATACTGTGAACATGTGTGCACATGTGGCTGAAGAGTACTGCAGAGCTCCACCAGATATATCGAGACACTGGAACCGTGACTTCAGCAACCCAAATGCACACTTTATGATGTTCCTAGTTTGTGTGTATGCCTCATTATGGCAGTCATTGGTGGGTGTGCATTTCTGATGAGTGTCATCATCTATGGTTCTAGGGCATAGCCAGCATCCCCCAGTAAATTGCTGTGTGGGATGTCCCCCCCTAGCAAACATATGGTACAGCTGTGATACATGCCAGATATGGGAGTTGTGATAACTGCCAGGGCTGCCAGCACACACTTTCATGATAATGCTCTGGGCATTGCACATGATCTCGCAGTTGATAGAGTAGTACCCCTTGCGGTTGACGTAATGTCTACCCTGTGCTCCGGGTAATGTCTTGATGTGTACATGAGTGCAGTCTATGTCACCCAGTACCTCAGGGTGGTGTGATACATGATAGAAGTGTTGTATATTGCTGGCCATCACCACAGGGTGAGGGGAAAATATATGTGCTCACTGGCATGTGGTAGCATGGCAGCCAGGAACTGGTGGAGTACCATGCATGAATCGTGCCATCCCAGTAGAACCAAGATGTTCTCCTCCAAAAAAAGGAAGCCAATCTGGTGGTCCCTTGCCATAAACAAACTTTACATCAAAAGGAAGAAACTGTTACAGAATAGAAGAAAATCTCAGGATGCAAAAAACTCCCTTACCAGCCTCAGTAATAAGCTGAGATCCCTCATAAAATCCTCCAAAGCTAGTTACGAAAATAAAATTGCCAAAGATTCCAAAGACAACCACAAGGCATTCTATAGCTATGTCAAGAATCTAAATAGCAATGCTCAGATCTGCTCTGAGCAACAACAGAATGGCATTAAATATACTGATCCCAAGGATACTGCCAATATCCTGGCAGACTGATTCAGTGCAAACTTCACCCCCCTCTCACCCCCTAAAGGGCCCATCTCAATACCAAAAGATTGCCAAATTCCGGTAATAACGGCCACACAGGTAAAAAAACGCACTCTCCAAAGCTAAGAATACAGCATCCATGGGACCAGATGACATCCCAGGCTGTGTACTACATGAACTACAAAATGAACTGGCACCTCACCTAAGTGTCATGTTTAATCATAACCTCACCTCAGGTTTCATGCTCAGTGAGTGGCGCAGAGCTGCAGTTATCCCACTCCCCAAGGGGGGATCCACCTTGGATCCTGAGAACTACTGCCACATCAGTCTGATGAGCCTGATCTGCAAGGCCATGGAACGTATTATCATGGAACTTATAAACAAAGACATTGGCAACCTTCAAACACTGGACCCCATGCAGTTTGGATTTGTGAAGGGCCGATCTTGTCTCCTGAACCTGATTGACTTCTTCAAATCAGTCTCCAGAGTCATGGACAAGGGTAAGGTGGTCCACACAGCCTATCTGGACCTCACCATGGCCTTTGACACCACCCCCATTCTGGAATAATTGATAAACTTACTAAGCTGGGCATTAATCCCTACGTCACTTGATGGGTCACCAACTGGCTTACTGACAGAACCCACACTGTAAAAGTAGCCGACTCCAAATCCATCTCCAGACAAGTTACAAGTAGAGTACCTCAGGGTTCAGTCCTGGGACCGCTCTTGTTTGGCATTTACTTCTCTGAAGTACAGGCCAACACTAATGGACTCTGGCTAACAAAGTTTACAGGTGACTACAAACTGGGAGCCATTATTGAATCCCCAAATGATGTGGAGATTCTACAAAAGGGCCTTACAGAAACAGATGCTTGGTGCCAGAGCCATGGGCTGAAGCTCAATGCCAAGAAATATATAGTTATCCCCTTTGGGAAAAAACATGTACCCGTGGATTACCACATAGGTGGCAGTACACTAAACACCGAAAGTGTGATAAGAGACTTAGGGACACAGGTGGACAGTGGTCTCACCTTCGATAACCACATCATCACAACAGTCAGGAACTCCTTCTATGTGGCACATCTCATCACTAAGGGCTAAACTTTCATCCAAAATAGGAGGTCATTTTCCTACTGTACTCATCCCTCATTAGACCCATTATAGAACACGATGCCTCGTTTGGTATGTACCTCTCAAGACATCTGCAACAATTGAAAAGTCCGTAGAAATACCTCACTAAAAGAATCATAGGCCTAAAGCAGATGCCCTATGCTGACCATCTAAAAAAACTCCACCTATACTCTGTGGCATATCGTCTACTCAGAGGCAATCTCTGCTTAACATACAAGGCCATGTCATACCCAGAGCTGTTGGACATGCTACACTTAAAGAAATCACAATCCCTCAGAGACACATGCTCCAGGGATTTAAACCTTGTCATCATAATGAACAAAACATGCTGGTGAGATAGGTTCCTGATCCAGAGACTCCCCAGACTCTGGAATAGACTGCCTATACATGTCAAGCAGAGCGCCTCTTTGGCCCTCTTCAAAAGGGACCTTGATGACTGGATTTTAGATAGAAAATTCACCCCGGGGATCACGCCAGTCATCCTGCTAGACAGGGGTCCAGGGAAGTAAATAATGTGGGAAGAAATAACCAGGGAATTGCTATGGCTAGACCAATAGTCTAGTACCAACCTATGAACCTATGAACTTATGAAACTGATGCCTGTGAGACCCCATCATGTCCCCAGTAGGTCTTTAAAAGGTACCTGTAGCTATTTGCCTAAGGGCTACATATACCTTTTGTTTCCACTGAGATGGATTCCCCTCTGTTGGCTCTGGGTCTGAGTTGAGGGCACAGAGCTCAGTGAGTTCTTGTAGTATGTCCCTGTCCACCCTGTAGCACTCTACAATCTCCAGCTCATGTAGCTCCTGGAAGGTTACCCTGGGCCTGAACATTCTTCTCCTTCTCAGTCTAGGCCTATGGTCAGCAGAAACAGCAGCACTGACTTCAGCATGTAGCACTTACAGATGTAGCAGACCTGCAGCAGCCCCTAGCATTCCTTCAGTTAAAACTCCCAAGTCTGTACTCCAATGGTGCAGAGTACAAGGTTAAAATCAGATTGTAGGATGTATGCATACTTTATAGTGCTCTGCTGTAGGTTCTACTATGTGATTGTCTACCTATGATGCATTTCACCAGCCAAGTACATCATTAAGAAGATTTAATGGCCCTGTTATAAGTGAAACAGGAATCAACAGTAATTAATATATCAATGGCTTTTAGATATACTCAGCACAGAGGCACACCATGCAAACATGCAGAAACAAGCACTGCAAAGGTAAACAAAGCTTACCACTCACTGTACACACTCCCCCTAAAAGGTCATGCTCACCAAGGAGACACGCCAAGCAAATATGCAGAAACTCGTGTTCTAATGGTAATTAAAGCATAGCAGCCATGTCACACCTGTCTGCTGAGCACAGCTTCACACAGCACCACACACAGGCACAGCTGAGCTCCAGTGAGCTTACAAGTCCTCAGACACACCCGCTCTTGATGTGAGCAACCTCTTCTGTGAACACCAACACGGTTCTGTGCCTTCAAGGAAGGGATATGCAGATATGGATACCCATTTCTATTCAGTAACCCCACCTCATTTGTATAGGGACCCATGCACACAACCTATAAACTACACGGTTTCAGGCCCTACCTCATTACAACAGTACCATTCCACCATTGCAGATACTCCATGCAGGGTTCTTTAATACATTTCTGTCACATACTATTAAATGTAGTTTTTCCACTCTTTTTTTATTTATTTTTTTCAAAAAAGCATATTTGCACACTGCAGCGGGCTGCACGATTGATGCTGATTAAAAAAATAAATAAAATTATGTTAACTTATTTCCTTTAAATTTTTGGACACATGGTGGATAGTTTTGCTCATATTTATATGTGCTATGCCAATTCTGTCCATCTACCTACGTTTCTACAGCCCCTATTTTCTGTCTAAAATCCTGTACCCAGAATTTTTCTATGTACACTACGGACACTGACATGGGGTCTGCAGGTCTGCTTATCTGCTTGCTGGATCACTCTACCTCCCTCATTTGCATGAGATTTACCTGCTTATGAGGTGATTTGCATGGAATGAATATTTCTGTATTGGCGCATGCGTGCGCGCCGCCCAGCTCTGTTTACTGAATAGCAAACCTGCTTACTTTCATGTAAGCAGTGTGCCATGATGCCTACATGGTAAAAAAGACTGTGCAGGCTTTATTAAATTTCCCCCTATATTTTTTAAAGATTTTGAATGAATGGTTAAATGAAGGTTTTATGTATAAAGAATTATTTAGTGGAATACTTAAATTCATATGGAATAAAGAAGATAGAAGACAATTAAAAACCTGGAGACCAATAGTACTGAATAATAATGATTATAAGATCTTTTTGAAAATAATACTGTGGATACTATATGAAAATAATAATGGAGATGGAGCAGTGGTGCAGAGGTAGCATTGCCACCTCAAAGCAAGAGGTTCCCTGGTTCAATTCTTGTCTGGAGTGCCTTCTGTGTGGAGTCTGCATGTCCTCCTTGCATTCATGATGGTTTCCTCCCATGTTAGAAAGACATGCATCTAGAGTGTTTCTCCCCAAGCCTCCGCTGAAAATTGGCTTTGTTCCAAGTCAGACTTTCCCGGTTAATAAATGTTAAATAAATAAAAATAACATAAATAAATACAAAAGAGATTTGAAACTAAAATGACAAATTTTATGGACGAAATATATGTAATATAAATAGAAAGGTTGTTAAGAATTATTAATGATAGTTACAGAAATTGTAGATGATATTATGAATGGAAAAGAAGAAGCAAAAACTATGATAGGAGAGCATAATAATTCATTTGACACAACTGGATATGAAATCTTACAGATAATAATGAAAAAATATATAAGTGAGAAAGTTAAGAAATTATGTATGCTAGTGCATAGTAATAATAAAATAAAAATACTTGTAAATGGCTGGTTAAGCCAAGAGGTATATATGAAAGTTGATGTATGACAGGGGTATCCAGTGAGTTGCACGGTCTTTGCATTAGTTATTGTTAGTAATAGGGATGCGGCTTTAAATAAAGAAAAAAAGAAAGGTTTAGGTGATATAGTAAAGATAAGGGGTAGATATTTTACAATGAATGACATTTGTGTGTTAGGTATAAAATTTGGGAATAAAGGTGCAAGTAGAATTCAATGGGAAATACATAACAGATGAAATAAAACAAATCTATATTTTCTGGAAGATATATAAATTATCATTCAGGGAAAAAAAAAAGCTCATTTGATAAATTCAGTACTGATGGGAAAATAGCATACTTAGCAAGTGTATTTATGTTTCCAACAGTATTTGAAAAGGAATTATTGTATCTATTTTTCAGTTATATGGGGTTATGGATTAAACCCATTAAAAGAGGAGTTTATTTTTGTATGTGAATAAAAACGATGGGCGTTTAGGGTTAATTAACTCAGTGGTATATGCTGCTTCATTACATGTGTACAAATTGTTAAAGTGGATGACAGAAAATGATGAAACGTTAGTTGTAAAATTGTATAAATATAAGTATGATAAATGTTGGGGTATAGTAAAAAGAGTAAAAGAGACAAAGTGTGTATAAAGGAAGAAATAAAATGTTACGAAGGAAAAACATTTATGTAAATAATAAAAACTAATGATATGGAAAAAGATAGAAAGTATGGTATGACAATATAATAATACAATTAATATATAAAACCTGGGAAAATATAAATAGATGAAAAAATAAAGCTATAAAATTAAGAAGCAAATGGTGTAATCAGAAAGTAGAATTTCAAGAATTTGTGTGGAGACTAGCAATAGTTTAATTGCCAATAAAAGAAAATATGCTGTATTCAAAGAAAAGTGATAGAAAATGTTTACATTGTCAAGAAGAAGAAACTATGAAACGTGTTGTTGAAATGTAAAAGGGCAAAATATTCATGGGCAAAACAATGTAAAGCAGATTTTTTTCAAAGGTATAAAAGTCATGGATAAAATAAACATGGATATGATTAAATAAGGATATTATAAGAATAGATATAAAGAATACGTTGGAATAGATAAAAGTTATTTTATGTTATATGGGTTATGTGGAATGAAAGCATAAATGAAACTGTTTAACGGTAAATGGGTTTTAGCAACGATATTAAGTAAAATCAGATGGTAGTTATGAAAAAAGGAATTGGGATCTAGTAACGATGAACATTTAGGATGACTGTAAGGAAAATTCTAAATATGTGTAAAGAAATTTGTATATCTATATATTTGTACATTTGTGAATATTTGTAAATATGTAAATATTTTGTAAATAATAGCTTTTTGTATATAAAGGGTCTATGTCAGATAAATGAAAACGCAATCTCTTGAATGCTCATTTGAGTGAATAATCATAACTTCGAAATTTCTATTGTGGGGGGGTGTGCCCACCACACCCCCCACTAAATATATATCCCTACTATGAGGTCACACTACAGTGAGGAAAGGGCAAATATCCCAATCTTCACTGTACTGCAATCCCAAAATACCACTTTCGATAATATGATTATTCACTCATATGAGCGTTCGAGAGATTGTGTTTTAGTTTATCTAAAGTAGACCCTAAATAAAGAACCCCTGCCATTTTTGATAAGTGTGTGGAATCATTTACACCCACTTAAGCTACCACCAACTCAAGCAGATGAGGCCTCAATTTAACATCTTATCTGAAGGAAGACACACTCAGGAGTGCAGCACCCCTCTTATGCTGCACTGCAGTTAATCGATATACCTGGTGCAGGAATAGAACCCACAACTACCTGCAGCAAAGATAAGTGTGGTATCTGTAGTACCATTGACACTGTAAGCTGCTGCATTGAAGCCTAGAGCCCTGCTAAATTAATTAAGATGAAGTAACATAATGAACATGATTACGTGTCTATGTATCCGTCATCCTGATTTGTATACATAACAAAGCACAGGAAGATGTCAGCAGTCTGCGGTTGTTACCAGAGTATGTTTACAAGCTTTGCTGTAACATTTTCTAATGAGAGCAATTGTGACAAATGATACAATGTCCTTACTAAGTCTAAACTGTAGGCTACTTCTCAGACTTGCAAAGGACTGAAAGTGAGCCTTGGATGCTTTCTCTCTTGAGTTGTTATGTAATGGTTTGAATCAGCTGCTGGGGGAGGGGAGGGGAGGTCTGCCAGAAAAAAGGGTGAGAGAGTGTTAGAAGATAAATATGATTGTTTAAATCCATGACAAAAGTTCCTCTGCTCTACTAGTCTAGAGCAGTAAACATTTTTTCTATATATTACTTAACCAAATAAGCCAACTAAACTCAAATGTCCCTTTTCAGGGGCACCCTGGAGCAATGCCTGGACGTGTTTCTTGCTCAAAGTCATAAGCATCTCATTAATAGATTATTGTGTTGAATACAACCCTAAATTCATTCCGCTGTCATACTCTAGTACTGCAATATAAAATTTACAGTACCTTAAAATGGAGAATCAGCATAGCTACAGCCTAATATTCAGTGTTTCCCTCCTTATAGGAAGGCACATGTATACTATATGTGTTAATTAATAAGTGACATATTAATTAATGTCTTGAATGCTTTAAATAAGGATCCCTATTAACAAATTTCTTTCTGAATAGTTAGGGCAATCTAAATATTCATTGCCTGGCAGAAAACAATTGGTTACTACACGTGTTAAGTGCTTACACTGATTACTGACTGTTAAAGGTAAAAAATTGTAAAGGGGTATTTGTACTGAAACTATGAGTGGGAAAATGTGTGCAACAGACAATACACCAAGAGTCTACTTTTTAAATATGTGATACTTAAGATTATTTTTATTTTTTATCACTTCTGAAGATAAAAAGGGGGATTCATGAAGGTACGTTGTTGTCGCTACCTTTATGTAAATGTTGCTAGAATCGTTCGGTATTCAGCAACAGCCCAAACACAATGCTGCATGGTGCTCTAGCACAATGACATGCAGAACTGCATAGGACTGGCTTTTCAGCTAACAAGATAGTCTGAGGGAGGGCATATGCTAAGTAGCTATCTGCTATTTCCCCTGGAACCACTTCTAGAAAGACATCTACACATTGAAAGATTCAGGAAATAACTTGGCCATCTTGATCAGCATGGCCGACCCCATCACACTGCAGTATTAACCCAGTAACATAACACTGAATAGGGATCAGGGCTAGGGGGGGGCAGTAGAACCCAAAGATTACTCTGCAGTTAAGTGCCATAATGATGCTGCCTGTGTAGGGGGATGGGGGAGGGACACCAAACACCAGGAATTACTCTACAGTACTGATATCAGTAAGGAGATCGGGTGTGGCGGGAATCACTAAACACCAGGGATTCTCCAATTCTACCATAATACTATTTAAACTACTAAAGGAATCAGGGGTGGGGGGAAACACCAAACACCACAAATTGCTCTACAGTATGACATTAGTAGTGGGCTCAATGGTTGGGAACCACCACAAGATACCAGGTATTCTACAAATGTACCATAATGGCATTCAAAGCAATACAGATATGGGGAGGCACGATACACCAGGGGTTTTACAAGTGTGCCACTACTATGGAAATCAGGGTTCAGGGGAAATACTAGCCATCGGGTACACTAGATACATCTAGATCTCCTATACTAGACGCATGTCATAATGGCACTTCAGGTATTATCAGGATCAGGGTGTGCAAGAAATGACTTGTGAGCACACAAGTCAGGGACATGCACTTTTCTGTGGGGGGAGTGACTGTGATTGGGTGAATAGCAGTGCCTACACAAGCAGCAGTTTCCTATAAGAATATGCAGATGAGCAGGTATCTTCACATCATGGTAATAACTACGATTTAGATAGATTCAAATTAGCCAGCAATGATGTCTTTCATCATCATGGCTTACATCTCTGAATCACAGATTACCACAAAATGGGAGCCGGGCCTTTTTAGCATGAGCCATACAACTCCTGTTAGGTCCTTTCATGAAATCCTGTGTCATTTGCTGTGGTCCATATTTCACACTATCAGATTAAGAATATGATCAATTTGATTAATGGTACCTCCATACTCTGAATACGTTAATATTTCAAAAAAAATAATCTGAGCTCATGGGACAAAAGGATGCCATTATACCTGAACCAGGCAACATGTTCACAACTCACAGATGTATTTGTTAATATTTCGATTCTTTTTTTTGTTTTAATTTTAAATACAAATGTGAATATAGTACACTCAGATCTCCTAGTAGTCTGATGATATTATTTTTCAGAAGCTGATTCTGGGAACACACACACAGTTGTGTTGTTTCTTAATCAAAGACTCCTCTAACACACACAACAGATACAGTAAAACTTGTACAGACACTATTCATTTCTTAATCAAAAAGACTCACAACTACACAGATAATTCTGCAACATAGAGAAGATGCGTTATCTCTTATTAGTGCAATGTTGGTTGTGCAGTTAATTCAAATTTCAGAATAACTGGAGGCTTTTTTATCAGGAGTTACTAAGTTATTGATGCCAGACATGATATTGTAATCCCAAGTTGTACTCAGAAACAGAAAACAGAATAAATAATTTTATTTCCATTGCCTGCCTGGGCTGCTTCACAAACTACCAATGTAAAAAGCAGAATCGCAATCTATAGATCAGATATTCAGAACTTGTGACCCAAACCTCAGAGAAAGAACAATCATTCCCTCCCTATAATGTACTTCTAACAACAACATACATAGATTTATCAGCCTAACCACAAGACTGAGCACCATTGTTCTGTCCTCTCAAAACTAAAATAACTGCCCATAACACAAAGGTGTATGTTACTACACAAGTCACAAACATATAAACTATTAAACAATGACATTTACAATTTATTTGCAAACCAACTTACTAGCAAACAAGTAATTTTAATGTATGTTTACAATCCATCCCATCCCTATACTGGAACAGACCATTGTGACTCAGGTGTAGCCTTAAGATCAACAACTCTCTGATTGTTTAAGGTGTCAGACCAGAGGCAGGGATCAATCCAGAAAAGGAAACATCATCCAGTTTATTAACAACCAGAAAGCAAGGGCCAAGAACTCAGTGTGGCCAGGAACACTGTTTAATTTCAGCCTGTGTAAGATGTGATGGAGAGCAGAACAACTGTAGGGGAGATAAGATGGTAACATGTCATATCATGCATAGTAAGATGGATTTATTGACACTTTCAAAGGAGATAAATGCTGATCATCAAGGAGGAAAAGCAACTTCTAGAGGAAAGACAGAGACATTGGCATGCACAGCTTCAGTTCAAAGTGATGGTACTATGGGTAACCCAACTGCTTTTATTACTTGTTAAACATGGGTATGGAGTGGTGAAACCACATTATCTAAAAAATGGCTTTGATAAATAACTATTGGTAAATGACTTTTGATTTTTGTCAATAATGATTTATATAATATGAATGCTCATTTTTTTTTACACTGGAAAAAGAATGGATGGAATATTTGTGATGGTAAGATTGCCGAGTGAAATATGTTGTCCCATAAAGAAATTAAATAATCTATGCTTTACAAAGCAGAAAGAATAATGTTAGACATCTGTTAAGTTACATATGCTGTACAATAGAATGAAACACATTATGCTATACTATCTAGCCGATTCTGTTTTACAGTACCACTTAAAGCAAAATGCACTCCTGCACTTATATTGAGGCTGCCTGTACTTCCAGCAACTGCGACAGCTAATAACATACACACATCTTTGCAATTGCCTAGTCTAAACCTGAAATAAATATCTTAGATGAATACCTGGATTCATACTGCTCAACCTCTTCATTGCAAGAAATCTGGACAAAGACAAAAATAATGGCTGGATAAAGACCCCAAAATAGGGGCAGATTTTAAATATTGATCTTATAAATTTAGAAAGTTGTTACAATAGCAGGTTATGTGTTAGCATGCATTTTCTGAAGGATATGAAATCTAAAACTAAAATGTGTGTGATTATTTAGTGACTTGAGTCCTTTATGATTTGCCAAAAAGCCACAAAGACAAGCTACAAAGACAAGATGATCAGCTTTAATAATTGGCTCAATTACTGGTGTCATTCTAGGGAGATCCATTGTCTGTCTGCTTGGGATGACATGCTGGACAAGCCACACTGCTTTGCAAGGGACGGCTTGCACCTGTCACCACTGGGCGTCTGGATATTGGCTAAGGCTCTTGCCACCCCCATAGTGCCTTTTTTAGGCAAGGCTCAAAAGACAAACCCACCTCCTTAGAAAACAAAAATGGAAAAAAATTAAAGGTAATGCTGCTAAACACCAGAAGTCTAAATCTCAAGATGCAGGCTCTCGAACCACTCCTCAGTATGGAGAACATCGATGTCTGCGCTGTGACTGAGACCTGGTTCAAAGCTCCTGAGAGCACCCCAGTGCTACCAGGCTTTACTTCGTATCATGCTTTTCGGCCCCAAAACCCGGGCCGAACCACAAAAGGAGGGGGAGTGTCCATATTCATCAAGGATACCCACACCTCTAGGTTAGTGGCAACTCATGAAGCATCGGAGACCATCCAGGTGCAGCTAACCGTAGGCAAAACTGCTATACAACTGGTTGCATGTTACAGACCACCCTCCCAATCTCAAGAACCCCACTCAGCCTTCCTGAAGACATTGGAAGATATGAATGTCTCACCAAATACCATCATATTGGGAGACTTCAACTACCCTAACATAGACTGGGTGCACTATTCTAGCCCTAACACCCTAGCCCAAAGGTTCCTGGAATTCATAAACTCAAATGCAATGGAACAGCTAGTCACCTCTCCCACAAGGGGGGATAATATACTAGACCTGATCATCACAAACATGGGGACAAAATGCTCCACACCAGAAGTATTGCCCTCACTGGTGAGATCTGATCACAAACAAATCACCCTGGATATACATTTACCACCTCCACCCCCAGCACAAAAGACTACAGTGAGAAACTTCTCAAAAGCCGACTTTACACTTCTCAAGACTGAGATGGTATCATTTAAGCCCTCAGGGCCAATGGAAACCACATCCCACAATGCTGAATCCTGCACAAATGCTTTCTACGGACATCTCCAAGAATGCATGGATTGTGCAATCCCAAATAAAACCAAGACCCTCTCCACCAAAGGAAAGCATCCTGTCTGGTGGACCCCAGCCATAAACAAATTGTACAACAAAAGAAGGAAGCTACTGCAAGACAGAGCAAAATCCCATAAAGGGAAGGCATCTCTGATCAGCACTAGTAGAAAGCTACATTCTCTCATAAAAATATATAAGGCCAACTTTGAGAGAAAAATCGCCATGGACACTAAAGATAACCACAAGGCATTCTTCAGTTATGTTAGAAACCTGGGCGGAAACACTCAGATATGCTCAGAGTTAGTACACAACGACAAAAAATGTACCGAACCCACAGATATTGCCAACATTCTGGCAGACAGGTTCAGTGCAAATTTCTCCCCTCTCTCACCTCCAAAAGAAGAAATACTCATCCCAGCTGAATGTAACCTCCCTGTCATCTCTGATGTCCAGGTGAGAACCACCCTCAACAAAGCAAAAAACACAGCATCTATGGGACCTGATGGTATCCCCGGCTGCGTGATACGTGAACTCCAAGAGGAGCTAAACCCGCATATAAAAATGTTATTTAACCTTAGCCTTACTACAGGATATGTACCTGAACACTGGCATATAGCAACAGTGGTACCACTCCACAAGGGAGGCTCCACTACAGACCCTGGGTACTACCGCCCCATAAGCTTGACCAGCCTGGTTTGCAAAGCTATGGAAAGAATTATTATGGAACTCATAAACAACGACATTGGGGACCTACAGACACTTGATCCCACCCAGTTCAGCTTTGTAAAGGGCAGATCCTGCCTTTTGAACCTGGTTGACTTTTTCGAAACAGTCACTAGAGCCATTGATGAGGGCAAGGCAGTCCATACAGCCTACCTGGACTTGGCTAAGGCCTTCGACACAATACCCCACTCGGGGATCATAGAAAAGCTAAATAGCTTAAAAGTAATTCCATATGTCACAAGATGGGTTGCAAACTGGCTAAAGAACAGAACCCATAAAGTCAAGATTGCGGGAGCCATGTCAGACTCAAAGCCAGTCACAAGTGATGTCCCACAGGGCTCTGTCCTGGGACCCCTCTTGTTCGGCATTTACTTCTCAGATGTGAAAGCAAACATGGGAGGGTTGTGGCTGACAAAGTTCGCAGATGACTGCAAACTAGGTGCCATAGTTGATACACCAGCTGACACATACATCCTACAGAAAGGCCTCACCGAAACGGACAACTGGTGCCGGAATCACATCCTTAAACTGAATGCCAAGAAATGTATAGTCATCCCCTTTGGGGAAAAACAAAATACCCACAAATTATCACATAGACAGTAACCCACTGAGTACGAAAAAAGTAATCAGAGACCTGGGGACCCAAGTTGATAGTGACCTCTCATTTGACACCCACGTTGCCAAAGTGGTTAGAAAGACTTTCTACCTTGCCCACCTTATCATGAAGAGGTTCACATCCAGATCAAAGGAGGTCATTGTGCCCCTGTACTCCTCCCTTATCAGGCCCATGATTGAGTACAATGCCCCATTTGGTATGTACCTCACCCGGCACTTACAACAACTGGAGAGACCCCAGAAGTACCTCACCAAGAGGATTAAGGGTTTCCAACATATGTCATATGCTGCCAGGCTAAAGAAACTCCAGCTCTATTCAGTAGCATACCGCCTGCTCAGACGTGATCTGTGCCTGACATACAAGGCCATGTCCAACCAGGAATTGATGGACATGCTCCACCTCAAAAAATCAAAATCCATAAGAACCACGAGAGCCAAAGATTTAAACCTCAGTACAAACATGAATAGAACATGCTGGAGGGACAGATTCATAACTCAGAGGCTTCCCATACTCTGGAACAAAATCCCAGTCCATGTTAGGCAGAGCCCTCACTGACTCTCTTCAAGAGAAATCTTGACGAATGGATGGGAGATCGTAGTTTACCCGGGGTTCACCCTGTATCGCTACTTAACAGAGGCACAGTAAACTAATTTTAATAAGTAAGGGGGTCTTCAATGTGTCACTACTAGACAAAGGCACAGTATTCTAAATTTATTCTATACACCTTAGTACCACTACATGGGGTGGCGAAAGCCACATCTCTAGGGCTAGGCTTGCAATTGCCTCAGGGCAGATAGCCTAGTACTAAACTATGAAACTATGAAATTTTAGCAGGAATAGACTAAAAATATGAGGCAAAAATTCGGACATTCTGTGAAAATCTGGAAATTTGAGAGGTGTGCCTGGATTTCTGCATCAAAAATGCTGTCTTGAAGGGATGCCATGCCTCTCAACTATCCATATTTCCCCAGAATATCCAGATTTTTGTTTCACGTTTTTGGGATGTTCTACATAATATTTCTGCTTTTCTGGCAAATCACCGAGGACTGAAGTTATTAAATTGTGACAGACCTTTGAGTTCATATCCTTCAGAAAATGCATACTAAAGCAAAACATGTTACTCTGTTTACTTTATAAGTTGGTAAGAGCAGTATTTAAATTATGTTCATAGGTTCATAGGTAGGTACTAGGCTATCGTTCCAAGGGCCTAAGTAAGCCTAGCCAACAAAGTTCCCTGGCTTACACCAATCCAAGAAAGTTAATTTCCTGTGCCCCTGTCAAGCAGAGCCACAGAAGTGACCCCCGGGGTGTATTTCCTATTTTCCATTCACTAATCAAGATTTTTTTTGAAGAGTGTTAATGATGAACTTTGCTTGACATAGATGGATAGCTTGTTCCAGAGTATGGGAAGTCTCTGGGACAGGAATATATCCCTCCAGCATGTCCTGTTTATTGTGGTGACAAGGTTTAGGTCCCTAGAGTGTGTAGCTTGGAAGAATTGGGATTTCTATAGGTGTAGCATGTCCAGCAGATCTGGGTTTGGCATAGCTTTATATGTTAGGCAGAGATGACCTCGGAGTAGGCGATATGCTACAGAGTAAAGCTGGAGTCTTTTTAGATGATCAGTGTAGGGCATCTGTTTGAGGCCAGTAATTCTCTTTGTGAGGTACTTCTGTGGCCTTTCCAGCTGCTGCAGATGTCTTGCGAGGTACATTCCAAAAGGGATGTTGTACTCTATAATGGGTCTAATGAGTGTCGAGTAGAGGGGAACAATGACCTCTTTTTTCCTGGATGAGAACCCTTTTGTGATGAGGTGTGCTATGTAGAAGGATTTCCTGACTACTGTGGCAATGTGATTATCAAAGGAGAGACTACTGTCCACCTGGGTCCCAAGGTCTCTTATCACACATTCGGTGTTAAGAAGACTGCCGCCTATGTGGTAGTTTATGGGTACAGAGTTTTTACCAAAGGGGATAACAATGCACTTTTTGGCATTGAGCTTGAGGCCACGGCTCTGACACCAGGCATCTGTCTTAGTGAGGCCCTTCTGTAAGATGTCCACATCATCTGGGGACTTGACTATAGCTCCTAGTTTGCAGTCATCTGCGAACTTCGTTATCCAGAGGCCTTCTGTGTTAGCCTGTACTTCAGAGAAGTAGATACCAAACAGGAGAGGTCCCAGGACTGAACCCTGTGGTACTCCACTTGTCACTGGTTTGAAGTCAGTTTTGGAGTCTGCAACTTTTACAGTGTAGGTTCTGTCAGTGAGCCAGTTAGAAACCCATCTTGTGACATAGGGATTTATACCTAGTTTAGTGAGTTTAGCTATAATTCCAGAATGGGGAATGGTGTCGAAAGCCTTGGCAAGGTCAAGACAGGCTGTGTGAACCACCTTACCCTCGTCTACAGCTTTGGTGACTACCTCAAAGAAGTTGACCAGGTTCAGGAGGCAAGATCTGCCTTTCACAAACCCGAACTGGGTGGGGTCCAGAGTTTGGAGGTTACCAATGTCTTCGTTTATGAATTCCATGATGATACGTAGTAGTAGAGTTTGTTTATGGCAGGGGACCACCAGATTGGCTTCCTTATTTTGGAGGATAGCGTCTTGGTTCTGTTTGGGATAGCATGATCCATGCACTCGTGTAAGTGCTTATAGAGTGCATTTGTGTAGGATTCAGCAGTCGTAACTGTATTGTCCATCTGCATGGGTGTCATGAAGTTTACCATTTCTGTCTTAAGAAGCATGAAGTTGGCTTTGGAGAAATTTTTTACAATGGATTCATTAATGGGGCATGGTGGTGGGATGGTGATATCTAGGGTGATTAGCTTATGGTCGGATCTGACCAATGAGGAGTTGACTTCAGGTGTGGAACACCGGTCCCTCATGTTGATAATGACTAGGTCTAGGATATTGTTGCCCCTGGTGGGGGTGTGGATAAGTTGATCCAGGGCATTGGAATTTATGAATTCCAGAAAGCACAGAGTGAAGGAGTTGGTACATGAGTAGTTTTCCCAGTTAATGGTGGGTAGTTGTAATCGCCCAATATTAGGGCATTTGCTTTAACCCTAATATTTTCCAGTATATCAAGAAAAGAGGAGTGGGAATCCTGGGGCATGGTGGGGGATCTGTAGCAAGCTACAATCTGGATTGCAGTTTTGCCCAGAGTTAGTTGCACTTGGATAACCTCAGCTGCATTATACTGAGCAACGAGCCTGGAGGTGTGGATATCCTTAATGAATATGGACACACCTCCGCCTTTGGTGTTCTGGTCCAGGTTAGATGGCCGAAAAGTGTGGCATGAGTTATAGCCTGGTAATGCAGGGGTGGTCTCTGGTGCCTTGAACCAGGTCTCAGTCACTGCACAGACATCGATGTTCTCCATTTTAAGGATTGCCTCGAGTGAGTGCATTTTGAGATTTAGACTTCTAGCATTGAGTAGCATTAGCCTCAGTTTTTGCTTGCCTGTTCCTGTTATGGTGGTGAATTTTTCATTTGACCCTTGCCTAAAAAAGGTACTATAGGGGCAGCAAGAGCCTTTGCCAGTATCCAGAATCCCAGGGGTGACAGGTGCAGGCCATCTCTGGCAAAGCATTATGGTCTGTCGACCATGTCTTCCCAGGCAGACAGATACTGGATCCCCTTAGAATGACACCAGAAGCTTAGCCAATTGTTGAAGTCAATCATTTTGTTCTTGTACTGCAGTATCATTCCGGGTGATGGCAGGATGCTACTCAGGGCTAGGGTCATACCTGCCTGGGCGACAAGATCTGAGAGTTTTCCCATGTCTCTTTTCATGTAGTCCAGGGAGGTACGTCTCAGGTCACTTACACCAACATGGACAATCACAGAGTCATATTTGTACTTGTTGTGGAGAGACCTGAGTGCGTGGGTTATGTGGCCGATCATGGCACCTGACAGGCAGCTGACAGTGACCTTCTCCTTGTTTAACCTGGTGAGTGGGACATCAGTGTTCCTGACTACAGAGTCACCTATGACTAGTGTGTTGGGTACGTTGTTTTGTCTTATTGGCTGTGGCTGAGTGGCAGACTGAGTCTGTGGGCTATGTGTCATTTGGGGTGTGTTGGTGGTGGGAGGTTGCTTGCGTTTCTGCTTTGGAGGTCTCTATTGCTTGAGCAGATTATTATTGAGAGCCTCCCCGAATGTTTTTGTGTTTCTATGTGTGGATTTTGGTGGTGTAGGTTTAGTGGGACTATGTGATGAGTGTGGTGTAGTGCAAGTGTTCACCTTTTCCTCTTGACTGTCAAGTTCAGTCTTGGTTGGAGAGAGCTTTACCTCCAGTTTGACTAGATAAGTGCATCTCTCACAGGTTGTAGTGTTGAGTGGTAGGAGGAGAGGGTTGTCTGTGTACATGAGGTAATTGCTACATTGCCCCAAGATGCCCAGATTCATCAGATAGACAGGAGAGAACACTGGGAGCTGACCCTTGGACATGCCTGAATAAAAAAATATTTTCCTCTAGACAAGTGAGAAAAGTGAGTACAAGAGCTGTTTTTCTCTAAGCAAGTGAGGAAAGTAAGTACCAAGTTGGTTTTAGTATAATAGTATGGTCTGTCTGCATAGCTACACCTTGTTCACTAATGTTATTCATGTAATTGTGTTGTGTGTAGACAGCTCATACTAGTGTCTAATTATTTCTATATAATTGTGCTGTTACTGGTGGATAGAATCACATTAGAGATCCAGGACAGAGTGCTGCTCACTATATTTTTATCTGTGACTGCATAACTGTCTGAGGTTTCTTCTAACAGATGTTTTTCCAATTGGCTCATTATCTGCATATACTCGTAGTTGGTTCAAGACACATTTTCCTGTATGCAGTAGCTATTTGCTCAGTGTGTTTTTTATAATCTTTATAATATATATTTACAATCTCAAAAGTACTTACTCCTCTCTGTACTCTTCTTTTCTGGACCTAACACCACTCTTAAGTATTCAACCGCAGTACCACCTTTATCATTCTTATAAGAAAAGCGCAGTCCGGGTCTGAACTGTCTGCAAACAGCTACAGTTAACTTTGAACCTAACACCACTCTTAAGTATTCAACTCCAGTACCACCTTTATCATTCTTATAAGAAAAGCGCAGCCCGGGTCTGAACTGTCTGCAAACAGCTACAGTTAACTTTGAACCTAACACCACTCTTAAGTATCCAACTGCGGTACCACCTTTATCATTCTTATAAGAAAAGCCCAGTCCGGGTCTGAACTGTCTGCAACAGCTAAAGTTAACTTTGAACCTAACACCACTCTTAAGTATTCAACTCCGGTACCACCTTTGTCATTCTTATAAGAAAAGCGCAGTCCGGGTCTGAACTGTCTGCAAACAGCTACAGTTAACTTTGAACCTAACACCACTCTTAAGTATTCAACTGCAGTACCACCTTTATCATTCTTATAAGAAAAGCGCAGTCTGGGTCTGAACTGTCTGCAAACAGCTACAGTTAACTTTGAACCTAACACCACTCTTAAGTATTCAACTGCGGTACCACCTTTAACATTCTTATAAGAAAAGCGCAGTCCGCGTCTGAACTGTCTGCAAACAGCTACAGTTAACTTTGAACCTAACACCACTCTTAAGTATTCAACTGCGTTACCACCTTTAACATTCTTATAAGAAAAGCGCAGTCCGGGTCTGAACTGTCTGCAAACAGCTACAGTTAACTTTGAACCTAACACCACTCTTAAGTATTCAACTGCGGTACCACCTTTATCATTCTTATAAGAAAAGCGCAGTCCGGATCTGAACTGTCTGCAAACAGCTACAGTTAACTTTGAACCTAACACCACTCTTAAGTATTCAACTGCGGTACCACCTTTAACATTCTCATAAGACAAGCGCAGTCCGGGTCTGAACTGTCTGCAAACAGCTACAGTTAACTTTGAACCTAACAACACTCTTAAGTATTCAACTGTGGTACCGCCTTTATCATTCTTATAAGAAAAGCACAGTCCGGGTCTGAACTGTCTGCAAACAGCTACAGTTAGCTTTGAACCTAACACCACTCTAAGTATTCAACTGCGGTACCACCTTTAACATTCTTATAAGAAAAGTGCAGTCCGGGTCTGAACTGTCTGCAAACAGCTACAGTTAACTTTGAACCTAACACCACTCTTAAGTATTCAACTCTGGTACCACCTTTAACATTCTTATAAGGAAAGCGCAGTTCGGGTCTGAACTGTCTGCAAACAGCTACAGTTAACTTTGAACCTAACACCACTCTTAAGTATTCAACTGCGGTACCACCTTTAACATTCTTGTAAGAAAAGTGCAGTCCGGGTCTGAACTGTCTGCAAACAGCTACAGTTAACTTTGAGTATGTGTCTACCTGTTTGAGCCAATATTCATTTTCCCCTGGAGAGCACTTTGCTTTGGCTTGTAAGCAGCCCCACCCCCCCCCCCACCCCACACACACACACACACACACACACACACACACACACACACACATCTTCCACTTTCTCTCTTATTCCTTTCTGTTAGCAAATAGTATCCATAACTGATCAATACTGTGTGTTTGTTAATTTAAACTGAGATCACAGTAGCCTACTGATACAAGGTTATCCTGTTTTTCCACCTGAGAAATGGTTAAGAAATTACTTACAATTTCAGAGCAGTCCTTGGTCAGTTGTGATTGTTTTTTAAACACAAACTTGTCTTTGCTTTGGCTCATTAGCAACAGTACAAAGAACTGCCTGCTCACACCCTTGTTCTCCCGTCCCCCTTCCCTGTTTATTACCTTAAGACAATCCTAAAGTTAATAAATATTACCTGTGGCAGGCACCATTTTTAAAACTACAACCACCCTTGTCACTATCATATGTTCATTTATCAGTTAACTCTGTTACCTGATTGTTTCCAGCCCCCTCGTAAGAGCAATTAACAGGGTCTGTACCAGCTTCGTTCCCCACCCTGCCCCCTATTCCCTCCAGCCACCAGTGGTCCCACTTTTATTCCACTCACAAACCCTTCCCATCTTTCCAGTAGCCAACCACAGTGCTAACCCAACACTACCTCCTCCATCTTCCCACTACTATCACACCTCCTCAACTAACATGTACAAGCATACCTTACCTATGCTCACTGCATGCACTCTCCTTGTATATCTTACATCCTTCCAAAGCTCTGTCATTCACCCACTCAACCACTACCACTGTACTACTACTCACACCACCACTCATGTCACACCCTCACTCAGCTCCCCTCCCACCAACTCAAGAACCATCCCTATGCACCTCCCGCATATTCTACCAACTATATTACTCAAACATAAAGCATCCCCTACAACTTAACATAGTAACCCTCCTATCATACCTATTATCCACAGAGCACAATCATAAAGTTTCCCTTATAAACAAACACATTCAAAAACTGAGAAAACTAATAACCTCATGCATATCAAAACTAGCCCTAAGTGGAGACATCCACCCCAACCCTGGCCCTACCATCTCCAACCCCAATCCTCATAATCAGACTAGAAACCACAACTTCTCCCATATTACAGCCAATAGAAAGCCAAGTGACTTCCTTCTACTAAGCCTAAATATTAGAAGTATATCCAACAAAGTCCATGAACTTCATGCCACCATAGACTTGTACTCCCCAGATATAGTCATCCTGACAGAAACCTGGCTAAAACCTCACATTACCAGTGAGCAAATACTCCCTACAGGTTACGGCATACTAAGAGTAGACCAGCTAAACAAGAAAGGAGGCAATGTAGCTATAATATTTAAACAGCATCTAAACATCCAGATCTTAAAATCATCAGCTCCACAAATAGGCAATGAAGAAATAATACATACCAAATTCAAAATAAACCAAAACAAAACCATCAACATAATTGCATGCTACTTCCCACCTGGCCAAAACATCCCTCCACTAGAAAACCTCCTCAGCTGGTCTACCCACCATCTCCCCCAAGAAACTACCATTTTAGGTGATTTCAGTATTGACTGGCAATCCTGTTCTGGCAACCATCCAACCCATCATGTAAACCTTCATGGCTTCATCCAACTAGTCCAGTCGCCAACCAGGATAAATAAAAACTCCAGCAAGCACACTACCCTGGATTGGATAGTAGTCAGTAAGAGCCCCCAGTCATATATAACAGGCTGCTTATCAGATAGCCTAGGTGATCACTCCCCAACATTCCTACTCAAAAAAATACCTATACCAAGCTAAACCTGTCATCTACTGTCAGATACGTAAAAAACTAAATTTTAACCTACTCACATTCATCTCATCCCTCAAAGAATGTAACTGTCATCCTCTAAAGTACCTCAAGTCTTGATGACGCAGTTGAATTTTTTTAATACTACCTTCCTGAGCATCCGTAATTACCATGCCCCCATAAGACTTTCCAGAACCAAAGCACAACTTTCCCATGGCTACAGAAAACCACTAAGTCAGAAATGAAAAACAGGGATAAAGCCTGGGAGTGCTGGCGCAAAACCAAACCCCCCTCAACTAGACAGAAATTCCTAGAACTACGCAATAGAGTCAAAAAGCTAATAAAACAGGACAAATTCCAATACTACCAGTCTGCCCTAGACTCCTCCCAACACAGCCCCAAACAATTCTGGTCCTCCATAAACTCCATCCTCCACCCAGGTAAAGTCAGTACCCCTCCTCCTAACATCTCTCACTCCTCAGAAAATATTGCTACCTCATTCAACACACATTCACACAAACCATACTATCACTAGCTAAACAACACAACCCCCCCTTCCAACCCACACCTTCAACTAGTAATCTCCCCACTGCCTTCTCTTTTTCTCCTATACCTACCTCCAACATAAAAAACTCTTAACTAAACTTAAGCTTATCAAATTAGTAGCAGACAACCTCCCATGTGAATACCTACAAATCGCAGCTGATGCTCTGGCCTAACCAGTATCCATCTTGATTAACCAATCTCTGTCAGAAAGTTACGTTCCCACACTGTGGAAAGTATCACATATAGATCCCCTCCACAAAGGTGGACCCTCCACAGAACTAACCAGTTACCGCCCCATAGCTATTCTCTCTCCACTCTCCAAAATACTAGAGAGATGCATACACTCTCAGGTCTCAGACTACCTCCTTACTAACAACCTCCTTTTCAATACTCAGCATGGTTTCCAACCAAACCATAGCACCACCACCACTGCCTTACTCTCCTTTACTAACACTATCCTTCAGCATAAAAACGATGGCTATCTCTCCTCTGCTACTTTCCTATAGCTATCTAAAGCATTTGACATGGTCCCACACAAACAACTTATCTCTGTCCTCAATAACCTATCCTTCTCTCAATCAGTCACCAACTGGTTTCAGAGTTACTTGTCTAACCGCCAACAATCCGTTGTATGGCAAAATGACATATCTCCCCAACTACCTGTCTCTATAGGGGTTCCCCAAGGATCCATCCTTGGACCCCTACTCTTCTCTGTTTTCACAAATAATCTAGCCTCTGCCACCAAACATGGCACACGCATACAATATGCAGATGATTCAACTATCATCTGCTCAGCCCAGTCCCTACCCAAACTGCAAAAAGTCACACAGGAAGCCTTTTCTTCTGTTGAAACTTGGTTATCCGATGCCCAATTAATACTCATCCTAAACAAAACTAAACTACTCATTTTCCAACCCACCAAACATACTCAAAACAACTCTCACTTTAACATCACAGCAAAAGACAACACCACGATATACCCAACTGTACACACCAAATTGCTAGGAGTGGAAATAGACAATAAACTAAAATTTGACATTCACATATCCATGACCATAAAAAAAGTCCACAAAAAACTAGGAGCATTATACAGAAATAAGCAACTTCTCACCAAAGCAGCAAAGATTTCAATAGCAAATTCCCACCTTATCTCCACTCTACTTTATGCCTCTCTAATATATACCAACCTAAGGCAATGCAATCTAAACAAGCTAGAGACCTGCTACAACAAAATTGCCAGATTCGCCACAGGGGCATCCTACCGTAGTCACCACTGTCTCTCACTTGCTGAACTGGGCTGGCTTGAACTCCCTCACCTCCTTCAATGGTATCAACTCTCACTCACCAACAAACTAGTAAACCATCCACTAAATGTCCCATCCCTCCAGAATCTACTCCAAACCTATCGCACCACCAGACCACTAAGATCCAGCAACAAAAATCACTTGCAGATCACTAAAGCCAACAACTCTGCTGGTGAAGCACTATTCTCTTGCACCATAGCCAAATTATGGAACTCCCTTCCACCCACAATTACCTCCATACCATCATTCACCCACTTCAAAACTTTACTAAAAGCGCACCTAAAAACATGCTGCCTATGCCCTTGCAACTCCCACTCTAAAATCACCCACCCCATCCAACCACTACCTTTCTTTCCACTCCACTAACTACCTTGATTATAGCAAGCTCAGATGCTCATAAGCCTAGTACTTATTATACAACAGGAACTTCTTATTGTAACATTTGTTAATGTCTGTTAAGTACTTCACAGATAAAGATTCTAGTTGTCTACTGATGTACTATGTTCTTCATCTGTAAATATGTTGTAAGTAATTGCTATGTTATATTGTTAATCGCTATGTAATCCAATGTAACTACTGTCTGTTTATTTTAACTGTGGAGCTTTTCTCCCCAGGCCTCTGCTGAAAATGGACCTACATCCAGTCGGACACTCCCAGTCAACAAATATAAATAAATAAATAAATAAATAAAACTGTTTTCCTCTAGGTAATGAGGAAGGGTGAGTTCTGTGGTAATTTGTAGTTTATTTAGTGCTTAAAAGTTCTGAACAAGTGCTGAGCACGGATAAGCAAATTCAAGTGCTAAAACTAAGAATCTGTGTCTGGATGTTGTTGTAGATAGGCTATCTAGTGCTTACCACTCCCACTGATAAGCTAGAAGGCGTCCCTCCAACACAGAAAGGCTTGAGGGGGGCACAAAAGCTTACAAACAGTCCTGGATACAGCAAATCTGTATCTGGATTACACTACTTACAGGAAAAGCAGAAAACAAGTTTGGAATTTATATATATATATATATATATATATATATATATATATATATATATATATATATATATATACATATATATATATATATATATTTTTTTTTTTTTTTTAAGTGGGTTTGCTTTCTCAAAAAGTCCTCTCTGTATTAAAAAGAATGAACTAATGACAGTAGCAAAAATACTTTAAATGCAGTACAAGCTAGCACACAAGTGTGTAGCAAAATTAAGGCAAATACAGTTTTAATAAATGCAGATACGTTGAAAATGACAAAAACATGTTTATGAAAAATCAAATAAGAGCACTTGAATACTTAAAAGCACACAGAACAGCAAATTAAGGTATTAAGGTAGAAGACATTTAGTTATGTAAGAGCAGCTCAAAAAGTATTTAGTAATTTTTTTTTTTTTTTTTTTTTGTGGAGAGGGAGGGAACAGGGCAGATTAAAATGCTATAGGGGATGTCCTTCCCAAGTGCTCTCTCTGTACGCAGCAGAGGAGATAGGACTGGTAGTTTGAAATCAAAATATGATCTCACTGTACTCAGTTGATTGAGCAAATGAGATGGGCCCAGTAGGAGTGTCCAAAAAAAGATTTACAGCAGGGGCGGGCAATTCCAAAGCCACCAAGATTAATACCACAACAACAACGGGGGGGTTGGGAGACTACCTGCAGCTAGAGACAGGGAGTATTATCTCCCTGTATTATATTATATATAACAATTATCTACAAATTTCTAATCTTAAATAAGTGCAGAGAAAAGTATACTTAAATCAGTTTTGTCAGTTGATTTATGCAGGTGAATCTCAGCAGCCAACCACTCAAAGATGAGCAAAATGATGTTCCTGATTTTGGACCTTTGTTACCCCACCACCACCACATTTATTTTCACCTTTGTGCATAATTTTTGTGCTCACAGGTTGAGAGGTGCAATATTAACTGTGCATCTTTACTCATGAAAATACGCTTGCGTGAGTGTGCTTGCACTGCCACCTAGTGGACATGTAAATGGTATATGATATCACTTTTGTCTCTTAGTACATAAACCAGAAGTCCAAGTGTGCATACCCAGTAAACCTAGGCAGAAGACCCTTAAGAAAAAGGTGTAATTAATATAACAAGATTTAAGAAATGCATACTACATTAGGTAATACAGAAATTAGAACTTAGAAGAAAAAAAAGTAAAAGCACATTATTTACATGTTTACAAAGCATATTTGGAAAACGTGCAATTCTACAGTGCCATTTCTACTAGAAAACAATTTATATTTAATGACGTCAGGTAGTTCTACTTGGAAATAGTTAATAAAATTCCATTGTAATAAATTAAAACAATAATGTATATAATTTTTATAGCTGAAAGTCTGCAGTTCTATACAAAAAGCTACATTGAATGAATGACATAATTTTGTTCTACCTTAATAAAGATGCTTCTAATGTGTATATGGAAAGTTACTTACAGTATGAACAATACTTGACATTTAGAAAGTAGTTATGGTTCTGTAACACTAAGGATGTTCATGAGTAAGAGTGTTAATTGTTTATGATTATACAGCAGAATTTGTAGTGTCTGTATGCATGTTGTCAAATGTAATGTCTGTAGGTGGTGAGTAAATGCTACATATTCTGCAGATGTTTGATGCTTGGATAGAGACTAGTTGTTTAGTATGTTATTTGAGAAGGGGCTAGTGAATGTAAGGTATGTATGATGTAAGTAATATACAGTAAATTCTCAGTTAACAGGCACCCATGGGTATTACATGCCGGATATCTGTAGTTTCTGGTTGCTTGACACTTACTATGAAAAACAGGCCTCACTAATACTGTACCCTATGCTATTTGTTTGGTTTGATTTGTTCTAAGGTTGGGGAGAGAGGGAATTTATTCTTATCTTTCTTTTTAAAACTCTAAAACTCTAAAAATGTAAGGTATGTTTCTATGGGGGGAAAACAGAAAGTGCAACGCATGAAAATTGCACTGTATTTCTTTGATTTTTTCGCCGGTTGCTTGAGTTCTGGTTAGGAAGATAAGTGAGCTGACTAAGTTCGGCATGCCTGTATAATAAGGAAGAAACAGATGAGGAAGACAACACTGTACCAAGATAATAAGTGGCAGAAATGAAGGAAAGGAAAAGTAAGTGGCAGAAAAAGGAATGGGAATATAGAAAAGTTATAGCATGAAAAGACAAAGATGTTTTAGAAGTTCAAAGCATATAGCTGATGGAGTAAATAGATGGGGGGTAGATGCATTGATCAGAGAATGCCAGCCTGGAAGAAATAAGTATGTTAAAGGTGAAAAACAGGGTGTGGCAGCTGTAACTTGCATTTATAATTAACTATAGTGCACCTACAGCATGCACTGGTAGTGCAGAGAGAGAAAATCCTGACTACAGCATAAGTGACCCGAGTTTGAATACCATCTTGATAAACTGAGGGTGCAGGCTGTGAGAAGAAATATGTTTATCCTGTGGGAGGCCTAGACACTTAGGAGACATTTATGTGCAGGTAAGGGGAAAACATTTACATTCGTGCCTAAGGGTAGGCAGGGCAGTCGTCTTGACTGCAGCCCTTTGTCGAACTGAGGGATGGTGCAGAGCTGATACCAATTATATGTCCCATCCACATGGTGTTGCTGTGTAACACTGGTAATAAAAAGTAGGTAAAAACAAATGCTTCCCCACTTGCCTCAATCTCTTCACCAGCCCCAAACATGTGTTGATGTTAGATTTGGGGTGGCAAGTTTGTTTTGATAGACCTGACAGAGGAACCCTGGGAGTAGCTGATGGCCAGCTTCCAGGATCTAGAAATGAGAAGAAAGTGTAATGTGTTGTCCATCTTTTGAATCTACATGAAAGTACCATGCCAGTATCAGTGTGTGCATTCATAAACCAAGTAAGTAAAAAGGTCCAGTGATACTGTTGAACCATGACCTGAGGTGTGGGATAAGCATTTACAAAGTATACATGCCGTCAGTACAACTATCAAACATTATTTATAAATACTGTTTTGTGGCTTCCTCTAGCCTTTTTTTTTTGTTTGGGATAGTTCCACTGGGGTGGTAGCCTCTTTTCAGGGGAGGCTATCCAGGATGGAAGTGATATCAGCTACAGAATCCACGCAATGTCCAAGTACTTCTGATAACATTTAGTACTACACCATTCTGACATGTAGCCACATAACTCTACTATATACATACTCCTCAGTTACTAGTCATACAGTATTCATACAGTTGGGAATGCAGAAGAGGTTGACTGAAGAAGCAGAGACCAAAGAGGCAGTTGTATCCTGGGCCAGTCGACCTGGTGACAGTGACGGCTGTCAAAAACAAATGAGTAATACTGAGTGTGTGAAAATATATGCATAATATGATCATAATGTCTAAGCTTGCTTCAGCAAATAAACAAAATGGTGTGAAGCATCAGATATGTCACTCCACTTTTATTGTTTCTCTACACAAACTTCTACTCAAAATTAAGCAACACAACACACTTTCTTCTTTCAGAAATGCACTGGGCCCATTTGCCCTGTACATTCTATGATTCCATTATATGAATGAAATGTCTTCCAGAAGCAAACCACAATACGTGGCCAGATTTTTAACCACTCTTGTATACTAGGCTGTTGATCCATGAAGACTTTTAAGAGCCTAGCTTTGTATTCCCATAATAGCTTTTAGCCTTTATTTTTTGCATACAAATAACTCAGACAATGGATGAACAAGGATATGTTAGGATATTTACATGTTTCTCCTATCCATGAGGGGCAATGGTACTAAGCTGGGGGTGAATTTGTGGTTACGGTGGTTGAGGTTAGCAATGTCCACACCGGTTAAGCAATGTGGAGGCCAACTCAGCGTAAGATGCTGTAACTGGAGGTCAACAAGGCTGAACCTCATGCACACCAGTGCATACCCACCTACACTTCCTCTACAGTGCCTTAGGCACTCTGTCACCAACAGCTCTCATCGTGTCCAGTAACAAAATAATCTGCACTCCCAAGTTCCAATCCCCCGACCCTGCACACTATAGTCTAAGTGAGTTACCACTAAGGCATGTCAGATACACATTCAGCTGCTGTTATCACAAACATATCATCCAGCACAGTCATTCAACAGTATAGGAAATGTATATAAGTATGTAGATTAATACCAGCATACTGTGAGAACAGTAGTCTTGCATAATGCTGAAGATAAGAATGAAAAACGGTGCATGCCGTGGGGTCATGTGGGTGTGCTTCATGCACAGAATGTCACACCTGGGGTGTTTGTTCCGCGGAACCGGGAGATGAGGCTAGCCTGGTGTGTGAGCAAACCGCTGCTTCTCAAACCCCTGGCAGGATGCTACCACTGGGATAAACAGTGTAGACCAGCAAAGTCTACTCGTGACACAAGAGGTCCGTCTCTGGCGGGATGAACCAAACTTTGTGGGTCACATAGATGTTTCCACCAGTATCGGAAGAGTATCAAGGGAAGGCTTGAATGTACATGGACTAAATTGATGAAGAGCCTGCAGAAACTTGGGTCGAGAGAGTATAATGGAGGAGTACCGACATGCGCAGAGAGGGAAACGTGTGGAAATGTAGTATGGACGGGCTAGCAAATGAAGAATGGATGAATGCTGTATGTGTGGAGCTTGGGGGCCAGTGGAAGGAAACATGGGTATTACAATATGGTAGAAATATGCAAATGAAGCAGAACAGCAATAGTTTAGTGGGTAGAGCATCCGACCAATGAGCAGGCATTTCCGGTTCGGGTCCCACTGTAGCAGTCTATTTTACATGGCAAAGCACATTATAACCAATATTTTTGTTGCAATACCCACAAATAGCTGATATATATGAACTGGAGTACCGCAAGAAATGCACATGTGACGTATCAGTGTCAGACGGAATAAGGCACTAGTAAGCAGGTGTAAGCACAAATAGGCAATAGTAGGCATATGTGTTCACTAGTAAGCAGGCGTAAGGCCATATGACTGCTTTAGATTGCCTTAATCACTCTGTATCCAATGGGCCTTTGTCAGCCTGGCAAAAAAATAAACAGCCATGCAGTTCACGAACCCAGGACCCTATACACCATAGTCCCAGTAGCTATCCACCAAGCCATAACAGACATACAGAAGAATGAGGTAGTAGTAAACATGATGTCCTCACCATAGTATAACCAAACTAAACCTGTAAAAGGCATCAGTATACAGTTATATGTGCCGCAACTGACTATAGAACATACATATGTGAACTGGCGTAAAGCAGTAAGTCCTGATGTGAGGTGTTAATGTAATAAAGTGTAGAAGTTCCCAAGACCCCATACAGTGTCCGCACACGTGTCGAGGATACATGACACATATATAACAAGTGGCAAAGGAGAAATCAATGCCAAAAGGCAATTATCATGCAAATCTAATAATATGCACCGCTAAGCGTAGCACAGCACTGGCTCCCAGACTACTGCCAGGATACTACCAGTGGGAGAAACAGTGTCATCCTGATAAGTCTACTCTTAAACAAATGCACATCTGACCCTGACAGGACAACCCCAAATGTCTAAGAAATGTATTAAAAGCACCGACCAGTAAATAGAAGACAAGACCAGGTCCCTCCTTCACTAGTAGACTGAGTTTATTTGGCTTGAAGTGCAGTTAATTACTGTACACTTTTTGTCGGATAAAAATACCCGACTTCTTCAGAAGCTTAAAAACAGTGCATACAAAAAAACACAACAGTTAAATACTGTCGCATGCAATCCAAAACAAGGCAGTTGGTAGACTAAATGGTTCCACCTGTTAGTAATTATATTGCCGTGGTAACGTAGTTCCTTGAATCTCAACGCCCATTAAATATCCAGAACAGATGCAGGGTAACTACGAACCACCCAGGTAAAACCATTGTGCTTCATTAATTGCACAGATAATAAGGACTGTTATCAACAAACAGTCCACCAACTAAACCAAATGGAACATAACATCACGTTAAAAACTAAAATCCCAACTCATAAAATTTAGTGGAATTTGTTACTTTAAAAAAGCCCAAATATGATTCGGAGTGTCTACGTGGTAGGAGCAGCAATACAGGAACAAGTCCCGTTGCCACGTATAATACTGGCAATCATGGAATCAGAGTCACCCCCTAGAGACATTCCCGTCACTGGTTTGTATGTTTATAGCAACGTTGGCCAAAACTGCACAGCACCACTGATATAGTAGTGTCTTTGGGCTACCCCATGAACTATGGTGGTAGATGTTAGTAAGCTATATTGAGTTAAAAATAATAGTAATATTATATATAAAAATATTATATGTAAAAAGGTGGGCCATCAATGGGTTAAAGTAGAGACTACAAAATAAGTTGAAATGATCAGTCCCAGCAAAAATCCAAGACGGGCAAGGTGCACATATAAGAAACAACCTCAAAAACTGTATTTCAAAATGTGGCCTACCACATATACTTTAAAATCCACTAGTGTTAATTTTGTTCAAGGAACCAGCAATGTAAAATATTAAAGCAACATAGACTGTCTGGTGTCGATGCCCATAGCTAAGAAATCGAGGGAGGGAGACTCTCTCGTTTACATTAGTCATGTACAAATTGCCCTAATTTTAGTTCCCAAAAAGGAATCCCTCACTACTGCTGTATGTGACAGTTTACATGGCCAATGTAAAAATTAGTAGTGGTATCAAAACACCAATACTGACAGTTAAAGTTCATTCACCTTTCCAGGTTCTTTAATTTAAGAATACATGCAATAGATGTCATTTCGTTTATACCCGGTTTCTGGTTAGCGTTAGTCCGTAACTGCCAGAGCAGTTCTTTCCTTTCTAATTTAAGTGAGTTATACCCCCCTCTAATGTCTCTAGTCTGTTGATCTATTACCCTGAATTGGAACTGGTGGCCGATGTTATCAAATGAGTGCCTGGCCAAGGCATTGGTCATTTTGTTACTCTTGATACTGTACAGATGTTCATATATCCTTTCCCTAAGCTTTCTATCGGTCTTCCCGATATAGAAAGCTGGACAACAAGTGCACTTAGCCAGATATACCACCAGCTTACTGTTACAGTCAAACTTAGAATTGGATCTAAACTTTTGGTCCCCTATTACAAAGTTAGACCCTTCATCGATGTATTTGCAATACTTACACATTTGACACTTGGACATGCCTAGTTTGGTCATATATGGTTGCCTAGTACCTTCTAGTAACTCTTTTAAGTTAGGTCCCTGTTTGTAAACTATTTTAGGCCTGCTAGGTACAATATTTTGGAAGTCATTGTCATTAATCAAAAACTCCCAGTTTTTCAATATTATGTTGTTAATTCTAAGCGAATCCAGGTTGAACGTACAACTAAATCCACAACAGAATTCAAGGTTATCAGAAGCTACAGGTCTAACCAAAGAAGTTCCAGACCTACTAGTGTAGTGATAATTTAACAATGGAACATATACATTTGAACTTCTTTTACGCTTAACCTCCTCCGTGATTTCGCTTAGAAATGCAGGTGGGTACCCTCGCTTAAGAAAAAATTGGGTCAAGGTCTGGCATTCTTCCAAAAAGTCTTTTTCTTTGCTAGTCATACGTGCTGCTCTAACGAGTTGCCCCTTAACTACCGATTTCTTTTGGTGTCTAGGGTGGCAACTAGAATAATGCAGCATTGAATTAGAGTAGGTTTCCTTGCGATGTATTTTGGATACCCACTCGTTGTTATCATAATCTTTACTTAGGTCAATGTCCAAATAGTCAATCCTGTCTTTGTTATATTTGAAAGTAAATGAGAGGAACTCAGTGGACGTATTGAGAGTTGACATCAAGTTGTTAATTTCTAATTCTGTTCCTTGATATATCATAAATATCTGCCAAAAAGAGTCCTTGGGGTAACATACCATGCCTAAAAAGTAAGCACAGATGGTGACGTATGTTTATGGACTACATGTGTGGAAAGCCTAAAGATCCATGGGTTGAGACAACATACGTGAAGGGTCCAAGAAGTGGAGAGTGGGCAATGTGTAGTGGTGTGGTTAAATTAGGCAGGAACCTGTAGGAAGGATGACTGATGTGGAGGGGGAATGGGGGGTGATGGGTACAACATTATGGACCGAGGCGTGCCATGGTTGGATGAACCCATTCTAATGGGACTGGCCTGTGGATGTCAGTGAAAAAGGAGGGGGGACACAGGGAAGGTACTGGGACATACCATTTCCCATGGCAAACCACGTTATGGGTAATATGTATGTTGCATAACCCACGGAATAACATATATAGATGAACTGGATTACTGCGGCCATGAAATAACATACATATATATGAACAGGAGTACTGCAGGAAATGCACATGTGAGGTGTCAGTATCATAATAAATATAGCAGTACTTAGGTTAAGCAGCAATAAGCTGTTGTAAGCATATGTCAGCACTAGTAAGCGGGTTTACATTTCCAGGCTCAGCAAATCTGACGCAAACTATCTGTAGGCATATGTAACCGCAGGTCTGTGTTTGCATGATGGTGAGCACTGCATACACAAAGTAAGCAATGTCGAGGCTAACCTGGTGTAACTGGCTGTTACCTGCAGTTGGTAACACATACCATCACACAAACATGCTCATGACTGCTTACAAGTGCCTTAATCACCCTGCATCCCAAAGCCCTTTCTCAACCGTGCAACATTATTGACAGCCACTGCACAGCCCGATCCAGGACCCTGCATACCACAATCATAGTGAACTAACACCACACCATGTTGGATATACAAACATCCCATGTATTCCCAGATATATCATGCAGCACAGTCAGTCTGCATAAGGGGAATTGTACTAATATCACAACACTCAACCTCTTATTGCAAACATTGTGGACACAGTGTGACAAAAGTGGGGTACATATCTGGACACGTGAAATATTGTTCATATACATGTAAAACGTTGCTAGTAAAACAGTGATCTGTTGTAATGCACATAATCTGAACAACATGATGTCTGCAGCTGTAATGTATCAGCATTCCTGACTGATCACATACCATTACATCATCCACGTCAATTTGCCAGATGAATGTGGGGCAGGCCAATATTGTGAGTCACTCATGCATGGACATATGGACAGCCATAGATCTGTAAATGTAAAGACATACACAAGTACATATAAATGTCTGATGGGTCCTTGTCAGAACGTTGAAAGTACAGTTAATCGAACTGCACTTTGACGAACTGACTTTAGCGAAAGTGCATAACATTGAATATGCACTTTCACTAAAACAAAGTAAAAAAAATGAAAAAATATGCAGTTTGCATGTTTTGTTATTCTGTTGATGTACAACTAAAATCTTTTGTGGAGATCCCGGTACAGTGGGGATAAGGGAATATTCCATTTTCCCCACTGTAGTGCAATCTCGGAGTTAGGTATGCTGGCATGTGCAGGTACACCAGCTGTTTCCCAATACATCAGTCCAACCCCCTTTGTGATCTGCAGGTGTTTGGCGGACATCACTGGTATCCCCTACTACAAGACTAGTTGCTGTGATGTATACCTGTATGTGCAATTCCAAGGGTGTCTCAATTTCACAGTGATACAATGTGTACTGTATGTCTGGGGTACTTTCCCCTGTGTACTGCTTGTATATGTAGCCCAACAGCCATGCCATGTCAGTCTTTCAGATGGTGACATATACTACCACAATACATTTACATTGGTGTACTGCTAGCAGGTGGTATACTGGTGAGGATTGTCCTTGGCACTGCAATTGTGAGGGCTTGTCCCTGTCATCAGCAGTACTGGGCTATGGCCACCAGGTCTTACCTCGACATGCTTACATACTGACCACTCTCACACAATATGAAACACACACCATCCTAACACACACAGACCTGAATATTGTGCACATTCTACAACCTATCCTGCTACCTTGGCCACCTCTGGGCATCCCTGCTCCACTCGTATTGTACCTACTCATGCATGTTACTACATTTCTACACAGGATTAGGGGGGGCAAAACTGACTGTTACTACATTTCTACCCTGGATTGTTGGTAGGGGCACACCTGACTGTTTCTTCATGTCTACATGGGAGTGGGGGGGGGCACACCTGACTGTCATTACATTGCTATATATGATGGGGGGCACAAGTGACACTTGTTTGCATTTGCTATGACTGTACTGGTATGTCATCTACTCCATTTCATTCTGTATTGCTAACTATCATGCTGTCTAGAGGCACACCAGTGTACTACAGATAGTGGCTCTGTTTGTCCTACATATTATTGTCTGTTCAGAACTGGCATCCCACTGCCTGCCCTGCTGTGGTCTGTCTGTGTAGGCCCAGGGGTGGGGTTAACCCTAGCCATCATTCTGGGGCCATGGCACAGGCCCTGTTTGGGTTTGTATCCACCTGTCCTGCTGGCTGTAACTGTTGTTGGGTATGTGAACCATCCTGACTGGCATGTGTGGATCATATGGACACACATTTCGTGCAGCACATTTCCTGCAGTGGTTTTTGTCACCCTGTATAGTACTGGCTACTATGGTGACTCCAGTATGTGTTACACATATCAGGGTGCCACTCTGGGTGCCTACTGTCTGCTGCCATAACATTCAGCCACCCAATTCCCTTGCATGCTCACATCCATACCATAACTACAGGTGACAACACATTCTACTCTATTTGGCAATTGGTAGATTGATTATCTTACCTTGTGGGTGTGCCAGACTTGCGGATGGTGCTAGATGGCTGCCTATGTCAGATGCACAAAGTACACTCCCTGTACATGGTTGAGCACAGGTGGTGTCATGTTTGGCATCCATTTTATTGTATATGCGAGTTCGAGAGAGGTGTCATTCCCTGGGATCCTTCTGTGTCAGTGCATGTGTTATGCATTGCCTCTTTGCCAAGGCTAGGGCATACTGGGCATGCCTCCTTCTGCCTACTGGGGCAGGCTCAGGTTCTTCCTCCTCCGGGTCACTCTGTGCCAGTGCAGGCCTTGGGATTGATGGGGGGCTGTGTGGCCTTGCCCCATGCTGTTCCTGCTGCAGCTGTTTCCACATGATCATATTGTGTAGCATCACACATGCCATAACAATTTGGGTACATGTAGCTGGTGAATACTGCAAGGCTGCACCAGATGTGTCCAGACACTGAAACCGTGCCCTGAGCATCCCAAACACACGCTCTATTATATGTCTATACTGTGCGTGTGCCTCATTATGCTGTTGTTGTTCAGGTGTGTGTGCATTTCTGATGAGTGTCATCAGGCACGACTCCAGTGTGTACCCAGCATCCCCCACTAAGTGACCGTAGGAGATGTCCCCATTGGCAAATCTCTGGTACAGCTACGTCAGATGCTATATGTGGGAATCATCATAGCTTCCAGGGCAGCCAGCACACACATTCATTATAATGCCCTGGGCATCACATACAACCTGGCAGTTGATGGAGGGGATTCCCCTGTGGTTGATGTAGGCCTTACCCTGCTCACTGGGTGGTGCTTTGATACATATGTGCGTGCAGTCTATTGCACCCACTGCCTCATGGTATTCTGCTATTTGGTGGAAGAGACGCATATTGCTGGTCAACATCTCACTGGTGTTGAGGAAATACACATGCTCACTGGCATGTGCTGACATGGCATCCAAGAACTGGTGGAATACTCTGGATGCTGATGCCTGTGAGATCCCCATGTTATCCCCAGTTGTGCTTTGGGAGGTACCTGTGGCTAGTGTACCCAGGCCTACACATATCTTGGTTTCCAATGGGATGGGTTCCCCTTGGCCGGTTTGGTGTGTCAGGTGTGGCCGGCACAACTCAACTACTTGCTGTAGGAGGTCTCTGTCTACCCTATAGTGCTCTACTATCTCCAGCTCATTTAGCCCCTGGTAGGTTACCCTGGGTCTGTACACTCTTCTTCATCTCCTCACTGTGGGTTGTTCAGCAGCATGCACATCCTCACCACCCTCAGCCTTTTGCACATGTTGTTCTATGTTACCTGCTGCAGCCCTTCTCATTTTGTAGGTTTGTTTGTTAAAATTTCCCCACTTGTATACACCGGTGGTGTAGAGTGTGGGAAAAAACAATGGGAAGGTGTTTGCTTAGTTTTTAGTAGTGTTCTGTGCTGGGCTGGGTTGTTGCCTGTGTAATTGGCTGCTTCTGATACATTTCACCTGCCAGATATGCCAGTTCTCCTTGATTACCTTCCTACTGCTGATTTCCCTTCCCACTGCCCTTCTGTTTTGGCCTGGGGCCACGCCGTGCAAACAGAGTACTCGGATGTGCACACTGCTGTTGTTTCCTGGTTTAACTTCTTTTTTCTTCCTGTAAATCCTGGTGCGCGGTGCTCACACCCACTTACACTTTGTAAAGAGTGCTAGGCAGGTTTAGACACACCCTAGCTTAGCTGTGCTAAGCTAGGAGCATACCCAAGCCACAGGGCTCCAATCCATTTACAGTATGCCTGACACATCCACCTATGATGTCTCTTACCTCCTAGTCCTACACACAGCTATTCATACTCTTACACTGTTGGGACCTGCCTCACATGCTGGGGAAAACTGGGATTCACTATCCTTCCCCCATTTGCAAAGGATTGCCTGCTAATGCATAGTTACATGTGTCACACTGTGCCTCCCTCCTTAGCAACCACTATGCACTGACCCGGTTGTCTTTTGCCTGCCATTGACTTGCATGGTGGAATACTGATTTTAGTTAGACTGCTTTTTTTAAGTTTATTTTCTTATTTCCCCACCAATCCCGTTTGCGCACCACTGCCCTGTGCTTCAACAACCATGATTGGCGGGCATATCATAAAAGTTGTATTTTGTACATTTTGCATTGTTTGCAATGCCATTGGCCTTATACTTGGCCATTGGCATGCTTCCTCAATGATATGCAGCCTTTATTTGGGGCTGTCATGTCCCCGTTTTGGATTTTGCAGAACCATACTCAGTTACTAACTGAGTACATTTCTACATATTATGCTAGTCCTGCACACCATGATTCCTGCATCCTGGATAGCAGATTTACCTCATTTGCATGGTTTTCACCCGCAAATGGGGTAATTTGCATATGGGGGCTCACGCACATCAAACGGGCACCTACATGGATCGCTCAGCTGCCAAATTGCCAACATTACCTCTTACACTAATCATGCACACCGTGCAAGCTTTTGAGAATCCAGGGACAAGTCTTTGTGATGCTGAACATATCAATGTTTTCCAGGGTAAGGAATGCATGTAGGAAGTAGAGTTTTTTTCTCTTTTAAGGCTCCTAGCTTTGAATCACAATACCTTAATGTTATTCAAATTCACTTTAGCAATGTTGAAAGCTTTAAAAGACTAACATTACCTTAAAAAGGCACAATAGGTAGACTAGAATTTAGTCACTATATGAAAGCTTTTGGGGAAAGAGGTACAGGGTATCCCTGACAAAACAGTTGGGACTATCTACCATCTCTTCCCAAGATGATATATATTATAACTCCTTTAATTCATACCATAAGCTAAGCTAATTGTTGAAATCAGTAATCATATTTTCATACTGTGGCATAATTCTTGACAATAGTAGAATTCTGATCAAGGCTATAGGTTCATATCTGAACAGATTCCAAGAGCTTCATCAGGTGTGTCTCCATATAGTCCAGGGAGATACATCTCAAGCCATTTACGCCCACTCAAACTATTAGAGATGTAACCAGTTATTCTGTTGCCCCCTCTGCTCTAATCTGAGAAGCAAAAAAAAAGTCATCTGGTTGGAAAAAAAAAATTATTTCCTTTTAAACTGTATGTTTATGCCACACTCAGAGCACTAAAGTTGCAATAAAAACTCTTCTTTCAGTTTAAATGGTAGCAAACGACTTCCTACATTTGTGGGAAGCAGTTGCTACACTTCATGCCACACATGAAGTGCTAAAGCACTTACTTGTTAAAAAAAAATGTTTTCTTTAAAACTGCAGCAAATTGCTTGCTACATTCATAGCAAACAGCAGCTACAGTTTATGTCTCACAGAGAGATCTCTAAATGCTTCTCTTTGGATCACAAATGCAATACTGGCATTCGTTTCTGAATGGCAGTAATGCACCACCCTGAGGTCTAATTAGCATCTACCGATCCCACCCTGTAACACTTTGCACCTGGACCTGGGGAAGCTGCCCCTTTTATCCCATCCTAGCTACTCTACTTGTATACTATGACTGTGGTATATGTGTTCAAGCATGGACCTAAGTGCTTGTGTGATGGGGCAAACCTTGGCACCTGACAGACAACTGACTATGACCCTCTCCTTCCACAGCCTGGTGAGTGGTGCATTGGTGTGTCTCACTATGGAGTCATCTATGAGTAACATATAACATGACGCTCTGTTGGCACTGTCTAGTGAGTGGTGCATCAATGTGTCCCACTATGGAATCAGCTATGTGGACGGATATACCATGACCCTCTGCTTGCACAGCCTGGTGAGTGGTGCATCAGTGTATCTCACTATGGAGTCACCTATGTGCAGGTTATACTATGACCCCCTCCTTGCACAGCCTGGTGAGTGGTGCATCAGTGTATCTCACTATGGAGTCATCTATGTGGTGGTTATACTATGACCCTCTCCTTGCACAGCCTGGTGAGTACATCAGTGTATCTCACTATGGAGTCACCTATGTGCGGGTTATACTATGACCCCCTCCTTGCACAGCCTTTTGAGTGGTGCATCAGTGTATCTCACTATGGAGTCACTTATGTGTAGGTTATACTATGATTCTCTCCTTGCACAGATCAGTGAGTGGTGCATCGGTGTATCGCACTATGGAGTCATCTATGTGTAGGTTATATTATGACCCTCTCCATGCACAGGTCAGTCAGTGGTGCATCGGTGTATCTCACTATGGAGTCACCTATGTGTAGGTTATACTATGACCATCCCTTTGCACAGGTCAGTGAGTGATGCATCAATGTGTCTCACTATGGAATCAGCTATGTGTAGGATATACCATGACCCTCTGCTTGGACAGCCTGGTGAGTGGTGCATCAGTGTGTCTCACTATGGAGTCACCTGGGCCTAAGATTTTGGATTGTGTAACTGTTTGCCTTATAGGGTAGGGTTTTGAACTGAGTAAGTGTGGTTCTTAGATATATTTTTCATGGTGCGTGCTGTCTGTGATATGTGTTTGTGAGGCTGGTGAGACTACTTGTTTCTTAGGTTGCATTTAGAAGGCCTTTGTGGTTTAGGTAGATTACTTTGAAGATCCTCAGCTTAGCTAAGTGTACATCTCTTCAGGTGGTAGATTGGTGTAATGGTTAAGGTATTTATCTTAGAGACAGTAGGTGAAGGGTTTGATTCTGACCTGGGGGTAATTGGCTAGGCTTAAAATTTGCCCACAAAGGCAGTTAGCCTAGTATGAACATATGTTTGGTCTGATGTGTGCACACCTTGTTTACTGTTATGTCATTCTAGTTATTTGTTTTGGCTTTGTGAGAGAACTTTGCCTTCAATAACATTGTATAACTACACATCCTCACACTGTGTTTGATGGATTAAGTGGTAGGTGGTTGTCAGTAAACATGAGACAATTGCTACACTGTCTCAACATGCCCTTTTCAACCAAACTGGCTACAGAGACAGATGGGAAGTGCAAATCCATCATTTCAGATGCTTAACAATGTGGACTGAATGGGGGCACTGTGCATAGAGGTTCAGAGTTGATTTACTTGAGATGCTACTTGTCCGAGGAAAACTACACACTAGAACAATTTGCAGCCTAACACAAACCAGAGACTGTTAGCCCAACTGCAGAATATTTCCAGTACAACACAAACTAGTACAGGGATTAAGCCCTAAGTCCCAGGTGACCCAGGTTCGATTAGCAGCATAGGTGACTAACAAAGCAGCAGAGAGAGTTAGATGTGTGCCCACCTCAGAGAGGAAGGGGAGGCTGCATGGGCCCCCCCCCCCTTGGTGTCCTTGCTGAAGACCAGAATCACACAGGGAGGATATGGTATAAGATGCATTAGGGGTAAAAGTGGGCAGATCTTCAATGCAAGTGGGAGGATGAGAAACTACAGTTCTCATTGCATGCCCTCCTGTCCCCATGATATAACCACACAGCCAGAGAGAAAGGGAACACTTGGGTAGGTCTAAAGTAAAAAAAATAAAAATAAAAAAAAAAAAAATAAAACAACAACAGATGATAGACAGTACCCTTCAGGGCAACCATAAAATTAGAATTAAAGAGTTAGACCGAGGGTGAACATTAGCACTGGCAGACCTGACAATGGATGTGGGACACTAGGGATAAATTGTCAGTATGAAACAGGGAAGAAAAACACCCCCAGAAACAAAAATTGCAATGCAGATTTGAGAAGAAGGCTGTATAGAGAAACTCACATTTCTTTAGAGCAGTCAGGAACTCCACTACAACATTGGCAGTGTCTCCCAAAACCACCTTATTTATAGTACAGAAAATAAGCTACAAAAAGCTCAGCAGAGTACAGCAACCTATAGAAAGACACTTGAAGTTAGCCTCTCTAGCAAGTAACACCCACAACTAGCCTGGAAATCTTTTTCTGCCACCAGAAGGAACCAGTAAACTAATTATAACAAAAATCTCACAAATTTAGCACTAAAAGCAATGAAAGAAGTATCAGTACACTCCCAGTGTTAAGCAATTATATCAAAGGTCACTTAGCTTAGTCTTCCTGGCATGAAAGTATTCCAAAATAAAATAATAACCAAGGCAAAGCGTCACTACCAAAGCCACTTTAATAACCAATACAATCCATGAAAGGCTAAACGCTTTTGCCCAGTAAATCCAGGGCTTCTTCAGAGTAATGATAAAAACCAACAATCCTTCTGAAATAATGTCATAAAAATCACATGATTATATAATTAAATAATTAAATAATGTTTCCTTAAAGGACCAACTCTCTCATCCAAAAGTTCTAACTTAGGTAAGTAGTATACAAATGAAAAAATATAAATGCACATATAATGCTTAACTTTAAATAATCCTACATCAGTAAAAGTATTCACAAAAATAGGAAATAGTGGATATTTAGATAATTAAAATAAAATTTAAATATGGGCATTATTGTTTGTACCATTGATAACACATTGTAAACACTAATTTAAGCACACAGACAACTGAAAAACATGTCTTATCAAATCTCATTTGCTCTCTTCTTTAATATGCTCAAAATAGAGCAACAATTTGCTTTTTTTGCATCCAATCTAAGTTGCCACATTGTTTCTTTAACCTTTAGAAGGTTATTATAATCGTCTCTCTTCTGATCAACATTTATTTTATTGATGACAAAAAACAAAAACCTTTTGAAATTTTCACATTTAGTACTGTGCATGTACAAAGCATTCATGGCTTTTTAATTCTTTATATCCCTAACGTGTTCTGCTACTCTGTCTCGCATTCTACACTTAGTTTTACCAACGTAGAATGCCGGGCAAAATAAACATGTTGCCACATAAACCACCAATCTGGTGTTACAATTACACCTTCCAGGGCATTGTATGTTCCTAATAAACCCCCTAACCAAAACGTAGGGACCATTGTTAATATATTTACAGTATCTACATGTGCCACATTTCCTCATTTCGGATCTGTGGTACCTCAAAGTTTTGTTGTTCTGTCCTTCAAACAAATTATTCAAGTTGTTTCCCCTACTATAGGTTATTTGAGGTTTGTTTCCCAATAAAGCATTTAATTCTTGTGGGAAAATAAAGTCCCATGTCATAGTAACTATGTTCACTGCTTGTGGTGTTTCTAAACTGTATTGTATAACCATGGTCCCCGTCTTTTCACTAGTTCTTGTAATCAAACTAATAGATTGCTGTGTTGATGTTCAAATGGGGATAAATACAGTAGAAGGTTTTCTAATTACTTCATTTCTAATAAACATACCCACTAACAACTTAATTTCTTCAATAAACAATTTGTCATCACTTACTAACCTAGACAGCCTCACCATCTGCCCTTTAACTACACCTCTTTTTTGATGGGGAGGGTGACAGCTGTCGTAATGCAACAGAGAATTAGAATAAGTCTTTTTCCTATATATATTTATTGGAACATAAAACCCCACTTTCTTTGTATAAAAATATGTCTAAAAAAATCAATCTCATTCTGATGCCATTTGTAAATAAACTTTAGAAAAGGTGTGGTGTTGTTCAAAAATTCAACAAAATTTGAAATCCCTTCCACCTGCCCCTTCCATAATATCAACATATTGTCCAAAAATGCAGAAACAACTGAATCTTAGAAATAAAAGGGGAAGTGAAAACACATTTCTTCTCCCATTTTGCTAGTATTAAATTGGCAAAAATAAGGACACACCTTACGCCTATCACAACCCCCAATGTCTGCCGATAGTACTCACCATCAAAATACAGAAAGTTACTACTGATATTAAATCCACAATAAAATTTGCCTTAGTGTTTTGTAATGTGTCAAACTGCCTTAAATTCTCTTCAAAGTAAGTCAAACTGACATCATGTGGTATTACTGAAAAGAGATTAATAACATTAGTGGTAACTAAAATAAAATCAGTTTCATTTTTAAAATTTCTTAAAATATCTAAACAATGCCATGAGTCCCTTAAAGCATAATCTTTATTCAATACTGTCTGTTTACAAAACTGATCTATAAAAGCAGCCAATGGTTCTGGCTTTGAGCCTCTGGCTGATACTATGGGCTTAAAGGGGGGAACTTCCACGTCCTTGTGGATTTTTGGAATACCAAAAATCAATGGTATAACAGGGTGTTCCACTGTTAAATAATTTAACTCATTCTTGTCTATTACTCCTTGCGGCCAAGACTCATAAAGTGACCAATCTATTTTTGCATAGGCTGCATTAATTTCATTAATAGACACTCTTTCGTAAGTACTGTCACCATTCAAGATCTCATACATCCTAGAAATATAATTAATTTGAGGCATTATCGGAACCCCCCACCTTTATCAGGTTTCATAATTCTATAATCATGGTTTGGTGTTAATTGCTTCAAACAAGCTTCCTCTTCGTTTGTTAAATTGTTGTCAAATAATTGTTCGTTACATCTGCACCTGATGTCCCTTTCACAAACTTGCTCAAAGGTGGTTACAAACACATTGGGGGTGGTACAAATGGGACATCAGGACCTCCAATGGATCACATTCAATTTATATGCAGAGTTCATCATGGATAAACACCATGTTGATTTCAAGACCTCACTTAATGATTTCAGATATCACTCTTATAGTTCTGTGAATGTTCTTAGTTGAAAATACTGTAAGACATCAGGAAAATCCTCTAGCAGTAGCAACACTCTGGAATAGATAGTTACAACCAAAATAATCCTAGTCAAATTAGTGAATATCATGGCTAAATTTATCAGAGGCCACCTAATTATATTTAATGCATGAAGCTTTACAGAAATACAAAGACTACTTCTTCTTGGATTGGCTGCAAAGGATTATTTACTCCAGGAGTTTGTGGAACTCAGATGATAAATACTTCAGTCAAGTTTTGCATTCCATAAACTGGAACCTACTAAGGGTGACAATGATGTGCATTATTTCAATTCAGCATTTTGAATGTCTTAAACAGCATGTCTCCTTTGTGTAAAAGTTTTTTACACTTAAAACATGCCCTATCTCATTCTCCTGATCAAGGTGATGATGTCTCATAGATGTCATGTTAATTTCTAAACATTCCATGCCAGGTGCTGAGCTCATCAAATTTTGGGAGACCTGTAACCAAGTGATAAAGCTAAGTTTCAACAGGAAAAATATTGGCTGTCTTTATCTTTAATGTATATACTCTAACAATCCAAAGTTATTCTGCTATAATAAAGAAGTGATACATAATGTAGGACAAAAGCTCTCGTCTTTATGTTTTCTTTCTTACGTGTTGGACAACAAGATCACTACAAAGTTTAGAGAACTTTGTCACAATATGCTATAAAAGAACATTCAGACAAGTAGCCTAGTAACTCTCTAAGTCGAAGTTCTGACTGCTTCGTTTCTATATAATGTGACAATCCTATCTTTGATCAGTGAACTGTGCCAGTGGATTTTATATATCAATTACTCCATGAGTTCTGTTCTGTCTCAAGTGATAACCACATCTCAAAATTATTATAAATATTGGTAGATTCCACTGCTCATTCTGTTTCAGTAGTAAAAGATCTATTAATGTGAGACTCATCCCTAGAATTTCGAAAAAAGCAGTTCATTGAACCTCAGCACTGAAATAAATAAGACATGCTGGAGGGACAGATTCATAATCCAGAGGCTCCCTTCACTCTGGAATAAAATCCCAGTCCAGGTTAGGCAGAGTCCCTCATTGACTCTCTTCAAGAGGAATCTTAATGAGTGGATGGAAGATCGTAGGTTTACCCCGGGTATCACTTCTGTGTCACTGTTAGACAGAGGCACAGTATACTAACCTCGAAAAAGGGCATAGCAAAATTAATTTAAAATGGGTGGAAAAAGCCAAACACATTCTGGCTAGGCTTATAAATGCCCTAGGGCAGATAGCCTAGTATGAACCTATGAACCTATAAAGGGCACACATCATTAGCATTAAACAAGCAATGCCCCATAGTTTCTGCATTATCAGTAATATTAAATAAGCATTGCCCCATAGCTTTCTTGTCTCCCTCCATTATCAAAAATTGTAAAAAAATGCAATCATACATAACTACTATCTAAGCAAATTTGTTTGCCATGACATGGTTTCAGGCCTAACCATGTCTCAGATATTGCTCTATAGTTTTAACTAACCAAACATTTAATACTGTAGCTTATGCAAAGCTTTTCAAGACCCTAAGTAACTGTGACTTTTCTCTCAATACCCTAAATGCTTCAAAAGCTATGTAGAAGAAAGGCACCAATCAGTCAAATAGAATGGTAGCATCTCATAACTGTTTCCTTCTATAGTTCAAGTCCATTAGGACTAACTTCTTTTTCCTGTCTGTGCATATAATATGGTTCAATTTGTGATGAAGTCAAACTGGTTCAAAAACTGATAAAGCATAGCCCTAATTCACATGATACTACTACAAAGACCAGTAACTACAGTTAATAAAAATGGTTTTACTGCCCAAGATCCTATATATAGCCTTGGCAATACAACTGTTACTAGAAAGGAATTTACTTAAAGAAATAAATGAATGCCTAATAAAATTTTTATGGTTTCCCAAAAGAAACAGAATGGCTTTAATACATCATATCAGACCATGGAAATAGGGAGGATTAAACTTTCCTGATACAGAAACATATATAAAAACATCAATATCTAAAACAATCTCAGATTGGAAAAGTCCAAATTACTCTGCAAAGTGGAAAGAATTACTAACTGTAATATCAATAAATTAATTTGATTTACAAAAAAATTCAAATAGATAAAAACAAGTTGACATGGCACATATGCATTAGTATTCAATATAACATAAATAAACCCACTAAAACTCATATGATTATTACATTAACTCATTTAGGAAAATTATTAATGCAAATATAGATTTAAAAATCTGGTTTGATCTTTTAACACCATTTATAGTTACAAAGAACTTTCCACATAAAATATATAGAAAAGTTATTAATTTTTGGGAAGAGAAAGATCTGTTTGTTGGCTCCAATGTATCAAACAACTAAAAGTTTTAGATATGCAAGTAATAAAAACAACATAAAAAGTCCACAACAGGATTGGCTAACTTTACAGAGTATTTTGTCATATTTGCAAGATTTAAGTAAAATAATTAGCAACTCTTCATTTAAAGAAATACCTAAATTTACAAAATACATATATGAAATCATATATAATGATTTTGATATGGGAAACAGTATTTCAAAATTTTATAAAATATTGATAAACTATAAAACAACACCCAGAACCTCATATTGGAAATATATAACAAAAGGACACAGTGCAGTTAACTGAAGATATTAAAACAAATATCTTATTATCAATAAAATATACATCCTTTATACAATACTGGAAAGTTTTTAATTGGAAATGCTTGCACAGAGCTTTCTTAACCCCAGACAGAATCAATAAAATTAGTTCTTCCATAAAAGGAACATGTTGGAGATGTGAATAAGTACACAATGCAGATTGGAACCACATTTTCTTTGATTGTGTTAAAAATCAAGCCATTTTGGAATGGTATTAATAACCTTCTACAAGCTTTATTTAATTAATTATTTTATTTAACTAAAGCTCTTGTATTATTAAATGTGAACGAAGGTCCTCATTTGAATAGGTCAAACATGTATCTAGTATGGACTATACTTGCAATTTCAAGGAAGTGTATAACAAGAAGATGGAATACAAACAGAATACCAACTTTGGAAGACTTCTACAACCTACTGAAGACCACAGAATTATTTGAAATTAAAATTAAAGAACTAAGAATTTATCCAAAGTCATTTATCAACAACCCATGGGGAAAAGTCTTATAGTTGATTGACACTATACAATAATTGATCAGACACTCTGATAATGGATTGGACATACTTATAAAGTAACTGTATACATGAAGATATGTTATAGTGTCAGGCTAATGTAAATAATCTAAATAGTTATTTAAGATGTTATGTATAAATAGTATGGAATTAATTCAAATGTATTTGAAAAAAAAAAATTTTGAGAAAAAAAAAAAAAGAAAGATGAAAACATCAGTGTGATCTCAGTAAGCACTTGTTCCCAGAACCATTACCTGAAGAATAAAGAAAACACGAGGTTCAATAACTTAATCAAAAAGATGCAATTTACGAGAGCGCTGTGAGCTCCAAGCAGAAGTTTATTATCAACGCCTTGTAAATAACAGTAAACTAATGGAATGCCATTTTATAAGGGGTACTTGCAGTAGGAAATGCCCCCCCACAAAAAATATCACTTCATATGTATATGAAATCACATTGGCAGCTGTCAACATCTGATTATTAATTCAAATTGCTGCACTGCAAATATTATTCTATTATTGTAAAATCTGTGTCTGCCTAAAAATAATTGGTGATAGGGTGAACAAAAGAATTGCCACATGACATACAGCTACATGCTCTACAGCTTCTACAGGGGAAAGTACCAGGTCTAACCAAAGTATTGTGTGTCTTACTAAAGGGTCTATAACAAAGCTCTCTCTTGAGCGTCATATTATTACACAATAGTAAACATGCACAAGACAATATAAGAAAATGTATTATTTAATAGCTTAAATTAAATGAATGAATTGCATACAATATAATACTATTTTTTATTTTTTATCATTTTTTGAAGTCTTTTTAACATAAAATTTGTGTTGACAATGTTTTTAACTTGCACAATTAATGAGATTTTTTTAGTATTAATGTATTTACACAGGGCGTTTTTTTCAGTATACATAAAAAATGTTAACAAACCACAAAGATTTAAGGTATGAGAAACAATTTAATTAAAATTCCTTTCCTACCTTAAAATTAACTTTGATGGTTTAATTAGTAATTATTGATTAATTGCTTTGGAACAAGATTGTATAAAAAACAGAGGCACCATAGGTTTATTATTCTGAAGAAGTCTCCTTTGTGCAGACGAAAGCGCTCATTCTTGTTGGATTTGTGAATAAAAGACTTTTTTCGTCTGTTTGTACGGAACTTTTTATTAGTCATTACTATTGTTAACCTTCCTAGAATATACCACCTCTTTCCGAGCTAGGTATGGTGTGCCTGTTGTTCCCCTTAAGTCATTGACCTCATACATTGTCCGTTCTATATCACCTCTATGACATCCCCTAGCCAATAACTCATCAGCTAGTGAGTCCCTAGCTTGTCTAAAATCATCATCAGAAGTATGTAACCTTGAGACTCGCAGAAACTGTCCTTTCATAATGTTTCCAAATGTTCTCTTGGGATGCATACTATCCCTAGCAAGCAACCCATTCCTCCTGCATTCTTTCCTAAACATATGAGAATCAAGTTTTCCATCAATCTTGATACTTACTATAGTATCAAGAAAGGAAATAGAATCCAAAGAAATATGTCTAGTGAATCTAAAACAAACCCCTATACTTTAAATAACGTGTGATTCCTCCACTGCAAACATCAAAGAGTTACTCACATAAACCCACAAGCACACTCCTTTAGTCTAAAGAGGTCTTCCAGACAGAAACACGTCCAGTCCCTTACTAAGCTCATTTCCTTGGTAGCATGCTTATCTCTAGACAGTATGCTTAACCCTAGATGAATGCAAATGTTCTAAATATGACTAACTAAGCATCTCCCTTGTTTCAGTACCTCAGTGCTGGCATAGCCAATATATGTTGTCCACAGCCAAAAACTCGTATTTACCAACGTTTCTTTACAAGTGAGAACAACTTCCAAATTAACGAGATGGAGCTTTACAAGTTTAATATTTAGCAGTAAATAATTCAATCCTTCAAAATATAGAATACTTCTACCTATTTAACAGTAAAATTATCATTTTAAATCTCTTCTACAGGCCACCACCACAAAAAAACTTTTAAAGGAAAAATGTTAAAGGTCCTCCCATAAGCCATTAAACTCCCACCACAAGTAAAACGAATAAGCCCAGAATAATGAACCCCCCCCCTCTAGTGCAAACACTGATTTTGATGTCAAAGGAGATTCCTTTCTCCTTACTCCTTTACTGTTAAGCTCTGAACTTGGAGCAAATGGCTTTCCTTCCAGGTACGACAGAAACACTTGCATGCAACCACACACAAGATTTCAGTAACCCTGAAAATAATGAACTCTAGAATTTTTTTCAACATGTTTAATATTTGTCTTTAATTTAATAAGTTATTTTCTGTTTTAACATTTCCTCCGCATAGCCTGGAACTTGTTAATTTTAATGTTTGGTGCCATTTCTGTAACAAAAACATAACCACATAAATCACCAGAGGGCGGGGGATTTACTGTAATACATTCATCTCTAGATTGTCTCAACTAATAGACAAACCAAAAGGTGGACTTCTCCCCTCATATGCCCCCACAGTTTCTGTGATAACTACTGTACCTCTGACCATGGCATTTTTAATGTTAGGAACAGTACTCATCTGCCAACAAATAAAGAATTAAACAAAAAGAAACAAGGCTTTCACAGACTTTTTTTTTTTGGTTTATTTAGTCGATAGGTATAAAAACATCCTCATTAGGATGGGACTACAACATCAATTGCCCAAACATCCTTTTAAGGAGGAAAAAGTCAGACAGGGATTACACTAATAATTGCAACATCCTGCATAAGGACAACCTAATTCCAAAAGGTTAAGTATATATAAGATACAAACATCATTGTTAGAAATAAAAAAAACAAAATAATTTGTTGAAATGCTCTTCAGGATGTTTCATGTTACAAACATTTTTGGCATTTACAAATAATATTCTTATTAATATGACCAAGAATCGGAAACTATAGGATGAAGAAAACAACACAGTTTGCTGTAATGCTCTCTTTAGGACGTTTCATGTAACAGAGAATTTTAGTCATTTACAAATAATGTTCTTATATAGATCACCAGGCTTTGGAAAGCTAATGAAGGATGGTGGTTCTAAGGACTTACCACTGCTTGCTTATCCCTGAAATAGCCACTTTCCCTTCTTTACAGCTGTGGCCATATTTCTTGCCCTAATTATGAACATATATTTACAACACACAAATCTTTTCTACACATTGTGTAGGGTACGTTCCTCACACATTTTGTTAAAATCCCTCCCCGACCTCCTCCTGTACTGTTTGTATGTTTAGCGTCTATGTACCACATCCTGCCTCATCGTACCTTACCATTATGTTCTTCTGTTATGTGTTGTCCTTTCTGTTATGTGTTTCATAACTACCCATTTATCAACTTCCATTTCTCAATTACTCACCAATCCTTCTTTTAGTAAAGAAAAAAAAAATACAATTTCCTCTCTGAGCCACCTTCTGGCCTTCCTTTCTGTTATTACATTGTGTGTGTCCCTTGTCTTTCCCCTATCCCAACTACTACTGTACTATCCTTCACTCCACAGGGGGCATGCATTATATGTGTTCCCCTCTCACATCCCACTCCCCCCTCAATCTTTAAGAGACACAATTCCTAAGTTTGTTTTTAATATCCTCAGCTACACTGCAGAATGCACAGTGCTCCCAGAGTGCACCGAGCTGTATATTTGTTTTTTTTTCCATTAATTTGTGTTTAAATTTCCTTCTTTAGACTCCCACTGCTCTTGTCCTCTACTTAGGTGTGGGGATCCTGCATTCATCTACATTATGGCCCACAAAAACATGTCTGTCAGGTCATCCCTTTTGTGCTTTTCCAGGAAAGGAATATGTTTTGTTTCTTTGATATGCCTATTTCAGCACAATGCATAGCTTCTATTACACATTCATAGTTACCATTAGATTTGTCATTTATGGCTAAAATCAACCTGTGTATAGTCGACTCATATTGGTTGTCACTGCATAAGGTCAACAGTTGTGTCAGAAAGGATAATCCCCCAGGGAAAGGGAATATGACCCTTCCATGAAGATCATGCATTCTTGGAGTTAGCATATATAATTAGCAGGGGATGTGGGAGTGCAGGGATAAAAACACTGTTTGATGTATTGCAGCTTTCAAGTACTAACCTTGGAGCATGCACAAAAGCTTGCTGATGTTGTGCTATTCAGCACTAGTTTGTCAATGTTAAGCATGTCATGCTAACGCCAAGTCAATCTTATTTACTATATATATATATATATATATATATATATATATATATATATATATATATATAAAGGGTCTATATTATATTCTCAAAAGCTGACAATGTCGAATATGACATTGTCGACAGGAGAATATCGAACGCTCAGAATCTTGAGCATATAAACAGAAATCTCCATAAGGGAAGATTTCCATTTACTGCAATGTAGTGCGGTCTCAGAGATGGTATATTTAAGTAGTGGGGGGGTGTGGAGTACAGCCCCCCCCCATGTGGGGGGTGCAGGGCCCCCCTGCTTAAACCTGTTAGGGTGCTTTTTTCTTTTCTTTTTGTCTTTTTATAAGTTAAACGTCTGAAGACATTGACCATATGGTGTTGACCATATGTTGTTCGATGTTTTCAACCATTGATCTTATAATATAGACTCTATATGTGTATATATATATATATATATATATATATATATATATATATATATATATATATGCTGAAGTTTCGACCATTCTACTTTTTTAATCATTGCTCAGTGACTACAATTTGCCTATATGCAAATTCTACACTGCGTTTCATTAATATATTATAGCACTTGGCAGAGATCTTGCGCCATCCTCAATCCATTCTACATGGCTGTGCCAATCATTTGGAATCCAGGTCAGAGTGTGTGTTCACAAGTCTCTCTCTGAGCTTCTCGGCAGCTCAGTTTCATCTAGTTTTCTTTGGGCAGTAAAGATGTCCAGGTTCCTTCTAGTATCTTCCTCTTTTTGCTTTCCTTTTAGTCTGCAGTGCTTCACCCAGAAATGCTGATATAGGCACAAAACTCCCCCTCCTAAAAGAGACAAAATAGGTTTATAGATTAGTATTAAGTTAACTGCCCTTGTGAACAATTTTAAGCCTAGCCAATTATCCCTTGTGAGATTCAAACCCTGCACATTGTGTTTGTAAGGCAAACACCTTAACCATTAGGCCACTCTCCCAACCCCCTCAGAACTGCCTGCCTTGAGTCTTCTTTTTCATACACCACTGATTGGCTTCATTAAATAACAAAGCAACAAGACCTTTTCTACCCAATACATTAGGATTACTATGTTCCTTAAAATCACACATATGTAAGTCATACCTTTTAAAGTAATTCAATAGAAATTCATACTATTACAAAAGTAGTTCTATACACAATACTTACAACAACATTTGCATTCTGTTATGGCAGCTTTACTTTGTTTAGACGTACTTCTCAGTGATAACCACTGAACTATGTTACACTATGTACATGTGACCTCTGGCAAATCCACAAAACATAAGTGAGCAAGCAAACATGCAGGTGCTTAAACGCAATGTCAGAAAGAGAAACCAAATGGCAACTGGTCAACTCATTCTTCTGCTATATTTATTAAATGAGCAATTAGTTCTGCCTCAAAGGATTTTCAAGGTTTTTGTACAGAGTCATTAATGAAAGCACCACTAAAACATAAGTATAATTGGTGTCTTTGAGACTATAAACATGATGCACAGCCATTCGAACATACCACCATTGCAATGGAAAAGAAATGCACAGACTTTATAAAGGAGATTTCTATTTGCCAACAACAAGCAGCAATCATTTTTAATTTTTTGTGTTTATAAAAAGAACTTGAATAGTTTTTGCAATGTAATTCATTTACCAATCAGTTATCATCTAAAAACATATATATATGGATTTTAGTAACAACTTTTATTTACTAGATACAGGAAATATTTTCTTCCTGTACTAGATTATTTAAATATTTTATTTTATAAATCCACTAGGGATGCACAAGCCAGTGCATTTCTTTGTACCGGTCCCAAGCCTGGATAAATGGGGAGGGTTGCATCAGGAAGGGCATCCGGCGTAAAATTTTTCCAAATCATACATGCAGAAAACAGTATAGAAATACATACCAGATCGGTCAAGGCCCAGGTTAACAATGACCACCACCAGTACTGTTAGCCAACAGGATGCTGGCAGAAATTGGGCTACTGTTGGCCGAAGGAGTAGAAGAGGCAGAAGGCATGCCCAAAGGCAGGTAAAGGCTAGGCTGTGATAGTGAAGGTTGGAACTTTGAATGTTGGCAGTATGACTGGTATAGGGAGAGACCTAGCTGATATGATGGACTGAAGGAAGATTGGTATATTGTCTGTGCAAGAGACCAGATGGAAGGGGAGCAAGGCTAGGCATATCGGAGGTGGTTTCAAATTGTTTTATCATGGTGTGGATGGGAGGAGAAATGGCGTAGGCATTATCCTGAAGGAACAGTATGCTAAGAGTGTTTTGGAGGTGAAGAGAGTGTCGGACAGAGTGATATTTATGAAGCTGGAAATTGATGGTGTAATGATGAATATTGTTAGTGCATATGCTCCACAATTTGGGTGTGCGATGGATGAGAAAGAAAAATTTTGGAGTGAGTTGGATGAAGTGGGGATGACTGTACCCAAGGGTGAGAGACTGGTGATTGGAGCATATTTCAATGGGCATGTTGGTGAAGGGAACAGAGGGGATGAGGAAGTGATGGGTAAGTATGGTGTTAAGCAAAGGAATGCAGAAGGTCAGATGGTAGTGGATTTTGCGAAAAGGATGGACATGGCTGTGATGAATACATATTTTAACAAGAGGGAGGAGCATAGGGTGACATACAAGAGTGGAAGAAGATGCACACAGGTGGATCATATGTAGAAGGGCCAGTCTGAAGGAGATTGGAGACTGTAAAGTGGTGGCAGGGGAAAGTGTAGTTAGGCAGCATAGGATGGTGGTTTGTAGGATGACATTGGTGATCAAGAAGAGGAGGATGAATGTGAGGGCAGCACCAAGGATCAAATGGTGGAAATTGAAAAAGGGTAATTGTGAGGTGATGTTCAGGGAAGAGTGAAGACAGGCACTAGGTGGCAGTGAAGAGTTACTGAATAGCTGGGTAACTACAGCAGAGCTAGTAAGAGAGATGGCTAGAAAGGTGCTTGGTGTGACATCTGGAAAGAGGAAGGAGGACAAGGAGATGTGGTGGAATGAAGAAGTACAGGAGAGTATACAGAGAAAGAGGTTGGTGAAGAAGTGGGATTGTCAAAGAGATGAAGAAAGTAGACAAGACTATAAGGATATGAGGTGCATGGCAAAGAGAGAGATGGTGAAGGCTAAGGATAAGGCGTATGAAAAGTTGTATAAAAGGTTGGACACTAAGGAGGGAGAAAAGGATCTGTACCAACTGGCTAGACAGAGGGACCGAGCTAGTAAAGATGTGCAGCAGATAAGGGTGATAAAGGATAATGAGGGAAACGTACTCACAAGCGAGGAGAGTGTGTTGAGCAGATGGAAAGAGTACTTTGAGGGGTTGATGAATGAAGAGAATGAGAGGGAGAGAAGGTTGGATGATGTGTGGATAGTAAATCATGAAGTGCAGTGGATTAGCAAGGAGGAAGTAAGGATAGGTATGAAGAGGATGAAGAATGGAAAGGCTGTTGGTCCAGGTGACATACCTGTGGAAGCATGGAGGTGTTTAGGTGAAATGGCAGTGGAGTTTTTTAACTAGATTGTTTAATGAAATCTTGGAAAGAGAGAGGATGCCTGAGGAATGGAGAAAAAGTGTTTTGGTACTGATTTTTACAAATAAGGGTGATGTGCAGAGCTGTAGTAACTACAGAGGGATTAAACTGATCAGTCACAGCATGAAGTCATGGGAAAGAGTAGTAGAAGCCAGGTTAAGAAGGGAGGTGATGATTAGTGATCAACAGTATGGTTTCTTGCCAGGAAAGAGCACTAAAGATGCAATGTTTGCTCTGAGAGTGTTAATGGAGAAGTACAGAGAAGGTCAGAAGGAGTTGCATTGTGTCTTTGTGGATTTAGAGAAAGCATATGACAGGGTGCCTAGAGAGGAGTTGTGGTATTGTATGAGGAAGTCGGGAGTGTCAGAGAAGTATGTAAGAGTGGTACAGGATATGTACGAGGGTAGTGTGACAGTGGTGAGGTCTGCGGTGGGAGTGATGGATGCTTTTAAGGTGGAGGTGGGATTACATCAAGGATCAGCTCTGAGCCCATTCTTATTTGCAATGGTGATGGACAGGTTGACAGACGAGATCAGACAAGAGTCCCCGTGGACTATGATGTTTGCAGATGACATTGTGATCTGTAGTGAGAGTAGGGAACAGGTGGAGGAGACCCTGAAAATGTGGAGATATGCTCTAGAGAGAAAAGGAATAAAGGTCAGCAGGACTAAGACAGAATATATGTGTGTGAATGAGAGGGAGGATAGAGGAATGGTGAGAATGCAGGGAGTAGAGGTGGTGAAGGTGAATGAGTTTAAGTACTTGGGATCAACAGTTCAGAGCAATGGTGAGTGTGGAAGAGAGGTGAAGAAGAGAGTACAGGCAGGATGGAGTGGGTGGAGAAGAGCATTAGGAGTGATTTGTGACAGACGAGTACCAGTAAGAGTGAATGGGAAGGTCTACAAGAGGGTAGTGAGACTAGCTATGTTATATGGGTTGGCGACAGTGGCATTGACAAAAAGGCAGGAGTCAGAGCTTGACGTGGCAGAGATGAAGATGTTAAGATTTGCACTGGGTGTGATGAGGATAAACAGGATTAGGAATAAGTATATTAGAGGGTCAGCCCAGGTTGGAAGGTTTGGAGACAAAGCCAGAGAGGCACGATTACGTTGGTTTGGACATGTGCTGAGGAGGGATGCAGAGTATATTGGGAAAAAGATGCTAAGGATGAAGCTGCCAGGTAACAAGAAAAGAGGAAGGCCTAAGATAAGGTTTATGGATGTGGTGAGAGAGGACATGCAGGTGGTTGGTGTGACAGAGCAAGATGCAGAGGACAGGAAGAAATGGAAACAGTTGATCTGGTGTGGTGACCCCTAACGGGAGCAGCCAAAAGAAGAAGAAGTAGCTTTCTCTTTTCCTTAGCCCATTATCCAACTCCCTCTCTTTTTCCTTAGAATACCTATTTACTCCTGTCAGCCTAACACCATCCTTATGGGTGACTTCAACCGCCCCTCCATAAACTGGGAGACCTATCCAACCCATAATTCACTTGCTCGGAGGTTTTTGGACTTTGTCAACTCAAACACCCTGGAGTAACTAGTTAGCTCTCCAACTAGAGGTACATATATCCTAGGCTAGTACTCATAGGTTTACTATCAAAATATCGAACATCAGAATGTAAACCTGTAAAAAATGTGGTTTACATGTTCGATGTTTGGAATACTTAGCAAGCTGAAATATCAGACACTAATGCAGGAAAAGTCGAATTCCACTTCTGCAGTCCCATTTGCAGCAGTCTGTATGGACCAGATCCATATTGCACAGCTCTGACAGTCTTGTTTTTGCAGAGAGCCAACCCCCCCGGCACGCCCCTGTGGGGGTCTGCACCCCAACATCCCCTGCCACTTATATATTCCAACTCTGAGATCACACTACAGAGCAGAAAAGGGTAAATCTCCCAATCCACACTGTCCCTTGATCTCAATATGAAACATCGCCCACGTATGCACCACCTGCCAGACTACATAAGGCCAAGAATGTCATGGTCGACTGCATTGGATCAAATGCCGTTATGCACTTGGACATCTGTATTTGACATTCCCAATGTCATCTAATGGGTTTTCTGAATTCGGAATACCGGACATGTAAGTTTCACACAAGGCACGTTCAAGATACTGATAGTAAACCTACTCACGAACATGGGGGGATGCTGTTCCCTCCTGTGCATTAACTCCTCCATGGTAAGTTCTGACCACAAAATGATCTCCTTTAGTATTAAAACTAACCTAGAACCCCCATGAAACTCCAAACCTGTTTGGAACTTTGCTAAGGCCAGTTACCTCAAACTAAGTAACATCTTATTAACCTTCCAAGCCCCTCCAGACCTGGATGACACTGAGGCCTACTCTGAGCTGTACACAAAACAAAAACACTATACGACCACATTCATAGCTGCATGGAGGAGGTAGTACTTGTCTGAGGGAAATCTAGGATTACTGGTAAAAATAAACCACCATGGTGGACTACTAGCATAAACAGGCTATATAACAAAAGGAAAAAAATCCTCTCCAAAGCCAAGAAGAAACAGACAAAACGGTCCACTCACCAGTCTAAACAATCCGATCAGAGAGATGGTCAAATCTGCCAAATCAAACTACAAGGCAAAGATAGCCTCCCAGGTGAAAGACAGACTTTTTTTAATTATGTTCATGACCTCTGGGGAAACGATCAGCAATGTGCTGAGTTAATCATGAATGACATCACTTATATCCAGCCTTAATAGCATTTGTCTACAGAAATTCTGCTGGCTGACAAGTTCATTTCAACCCCTCCCCCTCATCACCTCCTATGACACCCAAAGAAAAAGCTCCAACCACCTCCTGTTGGTCATTATGAGGGAACAGGTTCTTACTGCACTTGCTAAAGCCAAAAACACAGCCTCTGTAGGTCCTGATAGTATTCCAGGATGTTTCTTAAATAGTTTAAAACAGAATTTTTCAGGGCCACTAAAAACCCTCTTTAACCACAACCTTCAGATGGGTTTTGTTGTCCCTCTGCACAAGGGGGCCCATCAACTGACTTAGGGATCTGCAGACCCATAAGCTTGACCAATCGTTTTTGCAAGCCCATGGAGAGAATTATCATGGACCTGATCAATAACAACAAAGGAAATATCCAAACATTGGGCCAGATCCAATTTGGATTTGTCAAAGGGAAGTGTTGCCTGCTCAGTCTGGTGGACTTCCTCGAGAACGTCACCAGGTCCATGGATGAGGGTAAAATGGTACACACCACTTATCTATGCCTGGCCAAAGTTTTAAACAAAATCCTCCACTTGGGGATCATAGATAAACTTACTGAGCTAAACATAAACCCCTATATCATCAGATGAATAGCAAACTGGCTCACTAGCAGGGTACATGTTGTCCAGATAAGTGAATCCACTTCCAGTAAGAAGCCTGTTACTAGCAGTGTCCCATGGGGTTCACTGTTGGAGCCCCTCCAGTTTGGTATATACTTCTCTGAAATGAAGGCCAGTGTTGGGGCAAGTTTGCCGATGACTGTAAGCTAGGAGCAATCACTGAATCCTCAAATGATGCTGACATTTTACAAACAGGCCTAAAATGACAAACAATTGGTGCCAAAACCATGGTCTGAGACTAAATGCTAAAAAATAAGTAATCATACCCTTCAGTAAATCAGATATCCCTGCAAATTATAATATTGATAACACACCCAGTGGTCAGGGACCTAGGAACACAATTAGACAGTAAGTAACCTAAACTTTGACCACCAGGTAGCTACAGTACTGAGGAAATCCTGTGTGGCACAAATTATAAGTGAAGGCATGGCATCAAGATCAAAGGAAGTCATAGTGGCATTGTACATGGCCCTCATTAGGCACATAATCGAACACAGTGCTCCCTTCTGCATGTACTTAACCACACACTTACAACAACTGGAATGGCCCAAGAGGTTTCTCACTAAAAAATACAAAGCATAAGACACATGTCTTTTGCAGGCCTACTAAAGGCCCTATACCTTTACTCTATCTCATATCATTTAATGAGAGGTGAGTTATACCTGACCTACAAGACATTCTCTGATCCAGCTCTGTTGAAAATGTTACATATTCACAAGAAAAATTATATGAGGGTTACGCTTTCCATGGACCTGAACATTTTTTGTGACTCTTACAGAACTTGCTGGACAGATTCTTATCCCAAAGGCTACCTCGTCTAAGGAATAAACTTCCCAACTTTGTAAACAAAGTCTGTCCTTCATTCTCTTCAAAATGAATTTGGATAAATGGATGGGTATCTTTAAAATGACTCAGGGCTCCAGCACCCAAAGACCCACTACCCAGATACTACCATATCTGAGGAATTAAGATATAATATTGTCATATCCTGGGGATTATTGACTAGACTTGTAAAGGCTCTTGTGCCAGTCACCTAGTAATCACCTATGAACCTATAATAAAGAAATGCAGGAAGATTTATTCTCACTAAGATGTCTAAGTAAAGCATTTTGTTTCTTGTTCTGTTTATATTTCCCATTATGTTCAGTAACACTTAGCTTTAAATGTTGATTTGTTTCTCATACATCGTAGCTTCCATATATTAACAAATCAAAAAAATCAAATATTAAGTTTGGCACTTAATAAAGTATTTAATCAAAAAATATTCTGATTTTAAAAGATTTGGTTTGTTTAACATGATTGCAAACTGAGGAATGTCCATATGCATAGCTACCCTTGACTGGGTCCCCATTATTTCATTGAAAGAACAGATCATTAAGCAACATTTCGAACACCTTTTTATTAAACATGCTGTTATTCAACCATTATGACTGAGAACGTATTATGGCAGGGATCAGGAAATATGCCCTTCCCTACTGCAGTGCAATCTCAGAGTTGGTATATATAATTAGCAGGGGATATGGGGGTGATTGGATGAATGGCATTTTCCGATGAAATGTCGTTCGATGATCTGATGTTTTGATGATTTAATATAGACCCCTGATGACCAACAACCTCTCCGACCTTTTCTAACACTGTGATGTTAAACTGAGCTAGCCCTGATGTTTTTTTGCCTTTCTGTAAGTGAACAGAAATTTTCTGCTATTGTTTGCTTCAGTAGCACCTGTGAATGAGATATGTTTATACTAATTGTTGCATTCACTTACTTTCTGAATATTAAACGTTACCAGAGTAATGGACTTAACCTTATATATTTTATCCATTTTGTCATGTAGTCTGTCCTTCTGAGCTGTCTTCTATCCAGATGAAAAACATAAGAATTAGCAATGATTTGATTGTGACAACTAATTGTGAGCAGTAACCGATTACAATACATTGTTTTCCTACCAAATCACTGCGAATTCTCCTTTTTTCTTCTTCCGTTTCAATAAGTACACCCAAGAAAAGGAAAGACAATATGATTTATTTAATCCTCAAATGGAAATTCCAAGTAGCAATTATTAATGTAATTCAACAATTTTCCATGTCTGATAAATCCTCTTCTGTACAATCAACATGTCACTTAAAAAATGAAGCCACAAATCCAAGTGGGCTAAATAATTATTTTATTCTGAACTATAAATAAAACATATCCTGCACTAAGTAGGTATTCAAAAGGAGGTATAAAGTGACCATGGTGCAGTAACTAGTAGGTATAGGTTCATAGGTTCATACTAGGCTATCTGCCCTAGGGCATTTATAAGCCTAGCCAGAATGTGTTTGGCTTTCACCACCCATTTTAAATTAATTTTGCTATGCCCTTTTTTGAGGTTAGTATACTGTGCCTCTGTCTAACAGTGACACAGAAGTGATACCCGGTGTAAACCTACGATCTCCCATCCACTCATCAAGATGCCTCTTGAAGAGAGTCAGTGAAGGACTCTGCCTAACCTGGACTGGGATTTTATTCCAGAGTGAAGGGAGCCTCTGGGTTATGAATCTGTCCCTCCAGCATGTCCTATTTATTTCAGTGCTGAAGTTCAAGTCTCTTGAGCATGTAGCTCCATGGGATTTGGATTTTCTGAGGTGCAGCATGTCCATTAATTCCGGGTTGGACATGGCTTTATATGTCAGGCACAGATCGCCTCTGAACAGGCGGTATGCCACTGAGTAGAGCTGGAGTTTCTTTAACTGGGCAGCATATGGCATCTGTTTGAGCCCTTTGTTCCTCTTGGTGAGGTACTTTTGGGGTCTTTCCAGTTGCTGCAGGTGTCTGGTAAGGTACATCCCAAAAGGGGCATTGTACTCAATTATGGGCCTGATGAGGGATGAGTAAAGAGGCACGATGACCTCCCCTGATCTAGATGTGAATCCCTTCATGATTAGGTGGGCTATATAAAATGTTTTTCTAACCACTTTGGACACGTGGTTGTCAAATGAGAGATTGCTATCAACTTGGGTCCCCAGGTCCCTAATTACTTCTTCGGTACTTAATGGATTACCACCTATGTGGTAATTTGTGGGCACTTTGTTTTTGCCAAAGGGGATGACTATACACTTTTTGGCATTTAGCTTGAGGCCATGGCTCTGGCACCAGTTGTATGTTTCTATGAGGCCCTTTTGGAGGATGCTTGTGTTGGCTGGAGAGTCGATTATGGAACCCAGTTTGCAGTCATCTGCAAACTTGGTCAGCCACAGTCCTTCTGTGTTGGCCTGTACCTCCGAGAAATATATACCGAACAAGAGAGGTCCCAGGACTGAGCCTTGTGGGATGCCACTTGTAACTGGTTTGGAGTCTGACATGGCTCCAGCAATTCTAACCATGTGGGTTCTGTCCTTGAGCCAGTTTGCAATTCATCTAGTGACATAGGGGTTTATATTTAAGCTGGTGAGCTTATCTATAATGCCCGAGTGGGGTATTGTATCAAAGGCTTTTGAGGTCCAGGTAGGCTGTGTGGACCAGCTTCCCTCGTCAATGGCCTTGATGACTGTTTCAAAGAAATCAACCAGGTTTAAGAGGCAGGATCTGCCCCTAACAAAGCCGAACTGGGTAGGATCCAGTGTCTGTAGGTCCCCAATATCTTTATTTATGAGGTCCATGATGATCCTTTCCATAGCTTTGCAGACCAATCTAGTCAGGCTTATGGGCGATAGTTTCCAGGATCCATTGAGGCACCACCTTTGTGGAGAGGGACCACAGTTGCTGTATGCCACTCTTTGGGTACATATCCTGTAGTAAGGCTGAGATTGAACAGTAGTTTATGTTTGGGTTTAGCTCTTCTTGGAGTTCATGTAGGATGCAGCCTGGGACACCGTCTGGTCCCATTGATGCTGTGTTTTTTGCTTTGGAGAGGGCGGCTCTTACCTGAGCATCTGAGATGTCAGGGGGCAGTACTCTGCTGGGATAGATATTTGCCCTTTGGTGGGGGAGTTTGCACTGAACCTGTCAGCTAGGATGTTGGCAATGTCTGTGGGTTTGGTGTATTTTTTGTCATTTTGGACTAATTCTGAGCATATCTTGGAATTACCACCCAGGTTCCTAACATAACTAAAGAAAGCCTTGTGATTATCCTTAGTGTCCTGTGCAATTTTTCTCTCAAAGCTGGCCTTAGACGATTTTATGAGTTCCCGTAGTTTTTTGCTAATACTGATCAGAGATGCCTTCTCTTTTTGGAATTTTGCTCTATCATTTAGTAGCCTCCTCCTTCTGTTGTATAGTTTGTTTATGGCTGGGGTCCACCAGACAGGACGTCTGCCTTTGGAGGATTGGGTCTTGGTTTTATTTGGGATCACATGATCCATGCATTCCTGAAGGTGTTCATAGAATGCGTTTATAAAGGATTCTGCGGTCTGGGCTATATTTTCCACAGGCCGGGGGCTTTGAAGGATTCCACCTCAGTTTTGAGGAGTGTGAAATTTGCTTTAGAGAAGTTTTTCACTGTGGTTTTCTGGGCAGGGGGTGGGGTCGGGATGTGAATATCCAGTGAGATTAGTTTATGGTCTGATCTTACCAGTGAGGGATACACTTCTGGTCTGGAGCATAGAGTCCCCATGTTGGTGATGATCAGGTCCAGTATGTTTTCCCCTCTTGTGGGAGTGGTAACAAGTTGTTCCATAGCATTTGAGTTTATAAATTCTAGGAACCTTTGGGCTAGGGTGTTGGAGCTAGAGTAATGCTCCCAGTCTATGTTTGGGTAGTTGAAGTCACCCAATATAATGGTGTTTGGAGAGACCTTCATATTTACCAGTGTTCTCAGGAAGGCCGAGTGGGGTTCCTGGGTTAGGGGGGGTGGTCTGTAGCAAGCTATAAACTGGAAGGCAGTTTTACCCACTGTTAGTTGCACATGGATAGTCTGTGATGCTTTGTGCTGTGCCACCAACCTGGAGGTGTGGGTATCTTTGACGAATATTGATACTCCCCCTCCTTTTGTGGGTCGGTCCAAGTTTTGGGGCTGAAAAGCATGGTATGAGGTATAACCTGGTAGTGCTGGGGTGCTCTCAGGAGCCTTGAACCAGGTTTCTGTTACTGCACAGATATCGATGTTCTCCATGCTAAGAAGAGTTTCGAGTGCGTGCATCTTGAGGTTTAGACTTCTGGCATTGAGTAGCATTACTTTTAGTTTCTTATCCCTTGTGATACCTATGGATGTGGGTTTGTCTTTTGAGCCTTGCCTAAAAAAGGCCCTATGGGGGTAGCAAGAGCCTTTGCCAATATCCGAAAGCCCAGGGGTGACAGGTACAAGCCGTCCCTAGCGAAGCATCATGGCTTGTCGAGCATGTCATCCCAGGCTGATAATAGTGAATGTACAGAAGGAGAACAGAAAATGAATAATGCTGTGGGGAGAGAAGGATATATTTTTTGGAACAGCTGTCTATTTTCTTATTTGAAAAAGAGTAGAGGGGGAATATAATATGTGGAAGGTGTGGGTATGAAGGAGTGTATAGGGAAGGAAGCATGGATAGGTAAACACACACAGCACAAAGACTGACAGGGGGGGTAGTGACATATATAGGAGACAACAATGGAAGATGGAGAATGGCAGAAGCTGGCTAACTGGTGATAGAGAGAACTAAACTAGGAAAAGAGGATAGGGTGTGGTGTGATCTGGTGATAAACACATTGATATAAAAGATGTGGCCGAGGTGTAGAAAGCTGACCAAGTTAGCCTAGATGGAAAACACATAGAAGTCAGTCAAATCTGTGGCTGACATAATGGGGGACTCTGCCGCTGCTTACCCAGTGGTTGGGGCTGGTGAGATTTGAAAGTTCTCAAACTGCACAATGTGGCATTCCAGATTGTCTGTGTGCACTGAGCTTCCAGTCCACCTTGATCCCCACACCTCATACCAAGTGACAGCAGTCATTGCTGTGGCTGTTGCAGACCACTGTCCCCAGCAACTTACCTCTTCCTGCATCATAGCTGATCCTCCAGAAAAAAAATAAATAAAAGAAAACAAAGCAAGAAAACAACATAAAAAAGCAATGGAAAAATGAAACACACACACACACATATACACACACACACACACACACACACACACACACACACACACACACACACACACACACACACACACAAATTCAACTGTTCACCTATATGTTCTACAGCTTACAAAAATATTACATCACTGCTAGCAATACACTATACTTACTCCGCTGCATGGAGACCTCGACCTACCTCATTTGGAAGACAATCCTATTACCACAAATCTCCTCATACAGTGGCCAACCTAAAACAAATGCTAATGAGCACAATCTATTTGTAACTTACAAAGAAAATTACAGATACAAGTGCCAAGCCTACTATGCAGTGATACTAAAAAAAAAATGTTTTCAATAAAAATTGGCCCTCCCTTTCTAACTTTGATTTGCACCTCTTTGGGTCACTATATTTATGCTGGCACAGCTATCAGTGCAGCTGATGTCAGTGGCAACACATACTGCCTTTTATAAATTGGTGCTGGACATCTGGTTTATAAAAGGAGATCACATAGTACCCCATCAGCTGCTCCCAGTTATACCTGGTGTAAAACAGTTGCAGACTTCCTGTTGCACTGGACAGGAGCCTGCTACAGTCTGGCCCTGCTGAGGTCATATTCTTTCATTAGGGCAGTTATAGGAGAGAAAAATGGCAGCTGGGATTCACTACCAAATGTCCCAATAATGAGTGAAATGCCTCAGTGAAGAGCAGGGCAGGGCAATGACCATCAACAGAAATAAAATACAAAGGAACATTAATGTGACCAGTCCCACAGGCGTGCACACACTATGTTATCCAAAAGCCCAAGAATGGCCATAATGGGCAGTGGAGGTAGCATGATGACTATGGTCATTAATGTGATGAAATGTTTAATTTGGTATAACAGACTAGGAATCAGCTTGTGAATCTTGAATGGTTATTCGAAAAAGGATGGATGAATTATTTGCATCACTCTTGTAGGGCTAAGATAGTATCAAACAAACTAAACTTGCAAATTTTGGAATATGTATATACAAGAACAAGAAGCTAGAATTTGAATTTGTAATAGTGGTGTCTCATAGGAGAGGTGAAGTAGTGCTTTTCTACTTTACAAAGGAAGTCAATAAATGCTACAGCCATCTTCAAAAAAAAATAGTATAAACATTGTGGACAATGTATAAGCTGATAGCATTTTACAGTCTGCAGTTTTTCCATTATATAGGGAAATGGATTGACTAGGTAGGCAGAAGTGATTCCTTATCTGTTACTAAAAAATGCATATTTATAGGTTAATAGTAACTGAGCACTTAAAACTCTTCTTCATGGACACAGTAGGTAAATGACATTATTACCCAACTTTTTTCACTATCAGCCACAAGAGCTGTACTAGATTTACAAGTAATATCTGTTAACCTCCCTTTGGTCTCAGGTTCATAGTTCTAGTACTAAGCTAACTGCTCTTGCGAGCCATTTTAAGCCTAGCCAATTATCCCTTGTGAGAGTCAAACCCTGCACCTTGTGTTTGTAAGGCAAACACCTTAGCCATTAAGCCACCCTCCCTGACCTGTAAATGACAAACGTGCAATCTGCAATGTATGTACCCCAAAGTATATTAAAAGTTCACCCCTTATCCATTAACAAAATCTTGTAACTATTACTGTGTTCATGGATACAGTATTCAGAAAAGTTGGTATAATGTTGAGTGGGAATTTAGTTTCTCTCCCCTTCAGCTGTGAATTAAGTAATTACAAACAAGCGTCTTAAGGAGAATAAAATACAAGCACATCCCTGGAAATATCTTATTGTATGTACATATGTGTAAATTAATTAATAAATAACATTAACTTATTGTGTGGAAAACAGTGTCCATTCTTTGGTATGTAGCTAGTATTTCATGTAGACAAAAGTTTAAATACTTTATAAGCTCTACAGACTTAGAAATAAATAAGTATCATCCAAAAACCATAAAAAGTCTTAATTTTGTCAGCCTTGATTGGAAAGCAGCTATTTAACTTTGCATGTTATTATTTTTCTGTAATTCTTGGGTATGGAACATTAAATTGCTCATTTTGTGTAAGTTTACTAATTAATGTCCTTTGAATATGAAACCAATTTCCTACAGAATTACAGAAAAATAATGTAAACACAAGCTATTTACATAAAACGTCATAGCTCAAGAAGCAATTTACGTACATTTGCCACTTAGAGAGGCTACTATTACTTGCTTCTAGCAAGTGTTAATTTCTTTAAAACATTTTTGATTTAGTCATCCTGCTAGTGTGGGTGGAAAATGAAGATTAGCTTATCTCAAGTCAAGCGGATAACTATGTGTAGCATAGAAACCAAATTCATTTGAAAGTGCAGATTTTTGTGTTGACATTTTAAGCACTTGCGTAATTGTAAGAGCCCAAAGGAATATTTTATATTTCATATCGGTTTTCTGTCAGTGAGTATCTGGCTCAGGAGGTTGCACACTTGCCTTTTTATATCAGAAACATCAACAGACAAGTCAGCAGATCGCATACTTGTTTTGATGATGGAACGATCAGAAATGAGTGCATTCTGTCCCGCCGTAAGGTTTGCTGAATCGTGTTCTGATACAGGCAGCACTACTGTACAGCATTGGAGGACCCCCCTATTTGTGCAGTTCTGTCCTTTCAATGAGACATTAAACACAGTTTTCTGTCTGCCTGAAGTGGTGCTAGATTTTGTGGATGTTAAATATCCTATAGTCCTAGTATTGAAAAAAACACTTATTCTGTATAAATGCTACCTCTGGCCTCCTTGAAAGAGAACACAATACAGACCTTATGGAGTAAAGCTTGATACTAAAAGAGTAAATGTTTTATACACATCCAACTTGGTTACCAAAAAACTAAATGTAATATATATGCATGTATATACATATATATATATATCTATATATATATATATATAGAGAGAGAGAGAGACAGAGAGAGAAATGTGTGTGTGTGTGTGTGTGTGTGTGTGTGTGTGTGTGTGTGTGTGTGTGTGTGTGTGTGTGTGTGTGTGTGTGTGTGTGTGTGTGTGTGTTTGTGTGTGTGTGTATATGCATGCATATATATATATATATATATATATATATATATATAGAGAGAGAGAGTGAGAGAGAAGTGTGTGTGTGTGTGTGTGTGTGTGTGTGTGTGTGTGTGTGTGTGTGTGTGTGTGTGTGTGTGTGTGTGTGTGTGCGTGTGTGTGTACATATATATTTATTTTTATTTTACTTATTTATTTTATTTTACATTTGTTTACCAGGAGAGTCCGACTGGGCTAGAAGCCCATTTTCAGTGGAGCCCAGGGGAGAAAAGCTCCATTAAGGAAAAACATTAAGACTGAAAATAATACAGATAAAAAGACTGAGAAGACAGTAACATGTATATAGCTGTCAAACAATACGTTACATTATGAGCACAATTAAGGTAAACAGTAAATGAGAATATGGAACAGGCTCCCTATTCATGTGAAGAAGAGTTCCTCCCTTACTCAATTCAAGTGCAACTTAGATAATTGGATGGGAAACTGGAAATTCATCTCTGGTTTGGCACCTATGTCTCTAATGGACACAGACAACCTGTAAATGGTTCATCTCCCAGGCCCATACTTACACTTATCAAGGGTATCAGAACTTGTCACAGATATGGGATGCATGGCTTGGGTTAAAAAAGCCCTTGTGGTCATTAGCCTAGTAAACACCTATGAAACTGAGGAGAAATTTTAAAATAAAAATATACAGCATATATTCTATTCAGTGCATCTTAACAATGGCAATGGGATATTAAAGGAAAGCATAGATTGACCAAGAACTTGATAAATGCAGTCAGTTTTGTGAGTCATACAGGACATAATAGAAAGGAGGATGAGATTTTATTGATAAAAGAACAAAGAGTGCTTTTATCCTGCTGGGGGCTGCACCCCCTAATTTTTGCCATGATTTCCTTCCTTCTGTTATACAGCCTATTGATGTTGTGATTCCACCAGGGTGGCTTGTTTTACTGAGTTAGTTCTGTACTTCTTCCTGGTGGGAGCCCCTATGCAGCTATTAACATGCTTCTACATGATTTCTGTTAACAGTTCTGTGTAGGCAGCAGTGTTCTCAGGGTTTATGGGACTTGAAATGTTGCCAGGTTCTCACTTAGTAGCAGGAGGTTAGCCTTAGAATAGTTCCTGAATATTCCAGTTTAGCTGGGGGTCCAGGTATTATTTTTACTTCAAAGGAAACCATTTTTGGTCTCACCTTATCAGAGAAGGCATTACAGTAGTGGATATGCAGCACTATCCCATATTAGTGAGGACCAGATACAGTATGATTGCACCCCTGGTTGGTGTATTGATTATCTGGTCCAGGGAGTTTGCATTTACAAAATCCAGGAATCTCTGTGCATGTATGGTTGGTGTCATATAGGATTCCCGGCTAATAGTGGGTTAATTAATGTCACCCATAAATATGGTTTTGGGTTGAATGGCTAGTGTTTCTAATAAGTTTAAATACATACACACAATAGCTTGCAAGGAAGTGGTACTGGATTTTGCCTGTGGTGATTTGAACATGGAGCAGCTCAAGTGCATTGTCCTGTTTGACCAGCCTTGAAGTATATTTACCTTTGATGTAAATAGAGACACCTCTACATTTAGTCCCTGCCTGTGACGTAGCTGGCCTAAATCTGTGGAAGCCATTATAACCTTGCACTGCTAGTATGCTCTCCGTGGCTTTAAATTGTGTCTCAGTGACTGCAGAGATGTCAGCATTCTCTGGGGTAAAGAGACTTTCTAGGGAGTGGAGTTTTTGTTTAGACTTCTAGTATTGAGCAGGAATACCTTTAGATTTTCTAGGGTTTTTATTTGCTATGTCGGAACTACTTTCAGTCTGGCATTGACTAAAAAGGCACTATGGGGGAAGAAAATGTTTTAGCACTGGCATAAGCATTTAGCATTCTCTCTACCTCAATTCAAGAAAAGTCTGAGTCACTACTTTAAAAAACGATGGCTATGTCCTTGTCTTAATCCAGACTAACTCTAATCATCACTTGTGTGCACATGGAGGACTTCTGCCTACACTTTATTGTTTCTTAACTTATAAATCCTATGATCTCCTTGGATCTACTACCACGTTAGCCTACTAGGCATTCAATACCCTATCATTCTTAAAAACACTGTCTAGAAATTTCCATCTGAGTAAAAATGTAATAATTCATCTGTTTTTGTGTTTGTTTACATCTGTGTAAAAATCATCTTACTTGTGTTTTATTTTGTGTTTTAAACTGTAAAAATGTAACAGTTTGTTGAATGTCTTTTTGGAGCTTTTCTCCCTGGGCCTCCACTGAAAATGGACATGTATCCAGTTGGACTATCCTGGTAAACAAATGTAAAATAAATAAATAAATAAATTTAGCTAATATTCAAAAGCCTAAAGGGGAGAGGTACAGGCCATCCTTCCATGCTAACTAGGGTTGTCACCTCTTCAAATGCCCAAAATGGGACATTATTGGTACAAGCGTCAGATTTTGTAGGGCAAAACATACCCACGGCCAGTACAAGGGAGAGAACTTCACTTTTTGGCCTATATAAAAGCTTATTCTTGTAACATTTTAGTTGCTTATTCTGTTTCTTATCACATTTAGGGTTTTAGATATAGAATAACTGTTTTATGCAGGTATTACATCAAATGTAGGAAATATGTTTGTCCTAAAATCTCAGGACATTTGCCATTTTTTATTTCTTTGCAGGACACAACTGCCCAAAGAGGGACTGTCCCTCGCAAAGTGGGACAGGTGGTAACCCTAATGCTAACAAATGTTTCACCCTCTTAGAATGACTCTAGAAACTAAGCCAGTTATTAAAGTCAATCATCTTTTGTTCCTATTGTGGCATCATCCTTGGAAAAGGCAAAATGCTGCTCAATGCTAGGCTCATACTACCTGAACAGATATTTTGAGAGCTCAATGATGTATATCTTCATATAGTCTAGGGAGATATGTCTCAGGTCATTTACTCCCACATGGACTATGGCTGAGTCGTATTGGTAATTGTGGTCCAATAACCTGAGTGCCTGCGTAATGTGGAGGATCCTAGCTCCTGATAAGTAACTGAGTGTGACTTTCTTTACTCAGCCTGGTGAGAGGGACATCAGTGTGCCTCACGATGGAGTCTCCAATGACTAAAATGTTGGATAGTGTGGTAGCTTGCCTTATGGGCTTAGAGGTAGAGACTCCAGGAGATGTAGCTCTATGTGTTGATGTGGGTGTTGTTTTGAAAGAGTGCATTTGGGGCTGCTGAGGGTATTTGTTATGTGTACTTCATCTAGGCTAGACTATCTCCTACAGGGAGACCTCCTATCCCCTACACAACATGGCTTCCATCCTTCTTATAGTACTAGCACTGCCCTTCTAACCTATATAGATACTGTCAATAAAGGTAGAGATAATGCAAACTAGTCTCCTCCTTATTTCTAGACTTGTCTAAAGCCTTCGACACAGTTTGTCTCAGCAAACTTCTGTTTCAAATGTCCTCACTAGGTCTCTCTCAGCCCATCCTTCTGTGGTTCAAAAGCTACCTCTCCAATAGGTATCAGTCAGTAAAATGGCACTCCATGCTCTCTCCTTACTTCCCAGTCACTAGCAGTGTAACTCAAGGCTCTAACCTTGGTCTCTTCCTCTTTAACATTTTCACCAACACCCATACCTCTCAGCCTCTCAAAGCAAGAAATCTGGACAAAGCCGTAAATAATGGGGGGACAAAGGCCCCAAAACAGGGACAATTTTTTAATATTGTTCTTACAAACTTAGAAAGTTGAAAGAATAACAGGTTTTGTGATAGCATGAATTTTCTGAAGGGTATGAAGTCTGAAACTCAAATGTCTTTCATTATTTTGTGACTTCAGTCTTTAATAACTTGCCAATGATTTGCCAGAAAACCACAATTTTATGAAATATGGACCAAAAATATGAGGCAAAAATCTGGGCATTCTGTGAAAATCTATACAGTTGAGAGGTATGTTAACACCCTCTGTACTTGTACACAACAAGTCACCCTTATACAATACACAGATGACTCCACTCTCATTTACACATCTCACAGCATGGTACACCTCTAAAAACTACTCAGTAAGCTTTAACAGTCATTGAAACATGATTTCATAACTCACAACTCCTGCTCAACCCAATAAAAATACCAGACTACAACTTTTCCCCCAATCTCTCTCTCATGAAAAAACAACATTTTAAGTTCTCTCTCTTGATAATACAACCATTGAAGTCATTTGTCATAGTAAACATTAGGGATGATAGTGGATAATAATCTTACATTTGACCTATATATAAAGAATTGTATAAGAAAAAAATCATCAAAAACTAGGGATGCTTTACAGAGCCAAACAATTTCTCACTGATATAACTAAAACTACAGTTGCCACTACTTATCTCCTCCACACTCTTCTTTGTGGTGCTCCCATCCTTACTAACTTCCGGGTTTTACAAAAATTAAAACATGAACAATGCTGTAACAAAGTTGCTAAATTTGCAGCACATAGCCCTTTCAGAACCCACCACTGTATAGCACCGAAAAGCCTAAATTGTTTAGAACTGTCACATCAACTAACATATACCCAACTTCTCACCATTTATAAAATTATCAAGCATCCATCTGCCTGTCCATCACTAAAAAACATTATACACAACTATGTTACCAATCAGCCATTGCGATCCATTGACCAAAACCTCCTGTCCGTCTGCAAACCTATCAAATCCGCTGGGCATTGTCTGCACTCAAACAAGGCTGCTAAGACCACAAATTCCTAACCTGTATCCATCAGGTCAGTACCTCCATCCTAGCTTTCAAAACCATTCTGAAGACTTCTTAGCTAAAATCTGACTCTGTTCCTGCTCAAAACCAGGATAAACTCTATCCCTAAAAGTGAGGAAGTACGTTTTCATTCATCATACCTCCTTACTCTCCCTTTTTCAATTACTTCCCTACTGCTATCAAATTCCCTTTCCTGACTTTCTCTTTACATATACTATAAGACTGTCTTTTCCTCACTTCATATTGCATTTCCTGTTTGTATTAGACTAACTTACCTTTAATTTCTGTACAACTGTCTAAAATTTCTTTAAATATTAAGGATTGTCATATACCTTGTATTGATTCTTGACCAGTGTTTTGTGTTATGTTTAATTTGTTATAATTATTTAAACTGCAGATGTTTTTGTTTTATTTTTGGAAATTGTATAATTATTGTTCTTAAAATGTTCCATAATAATTTGTAGTTTTTCTCCCCAGGCCTCTGCTGAAAATAGGCTTCTACCCAGTCGTATTTTCCTGGTAATCAAATGTGAATAAATAAATGCACCTTTTCATTCACATATGCTGAGTAGAATAGTAAATGTATAGCAGAGAAACACATCAATATTATGAAATAAACACATTCACTGTGACAAGCTGCTACTCACATCTAGTATGGTTCCACTCATCATAAACTCACCCTATTAAACCTGGATATATTACGATTCCTCTAGACAACATTTACTAAATCTTCACTTGTCAATGAAATGTAAAATAAAACTGATATAAAACTAGTCAACAAAACTAAAATGATGACTTTCACAAAAAACACACAAAACCACACGTTTTAGCAGTGAGGTAAGCCGTTTGTACCTCAGCTACCCTACTGACTACTAACTCAACAGATATTCATCCTTGATGACAGGAGAATACCCACTTACTCTCAACATTCAATGACATCATAGTATTTCTCTAATGCATGATGAAAGAAAATGTGGTTGCATCATCTAAACAAAACTGTACTCCATAGCAGTGTTATCAATAAAATTACATTTACTGAAGGAAGACAATGCCTTAAAAATAAATAAGTGACTTCATGACACTGGACTTCTAAAATGTATTACAATTTGCTTTCAGAAACAAATTAATGTTTTAAATGTCTTAGTTAGTAGAGAGGCAGTTTACAATGTTTTAAACTTCTATTTCATAGTTTCATAGTTTAGTACTAGGCTATCTGCCCTGGGACATTTGTAAGTCTAGCCATAGTGATGTGGCTTTTGCCACCCCATGAAATGGTACAAAAATGTACAGAATAAATTTAGAATACTGTGCCTCTGTCTAGTAGTGACACAATGAAGGTCCCCTTATATAATAGAATTAGTTTACTGTGCCCCTGTCTAGCAGTGACACAGATGTGACCCCTGGGGGTAAACGTACGATCTCCCATCCACTCATCAAGATTTCTCTTGAAGAGAGTCAGTGAGGGGCTTTGCCTAACATGAACTGGGATCTTGTTCCAAAGCATGGGAAGCCTCTGGGTTATGAATCTATCCTTCCAGCATGTCCTATTCATACTTGTGCCGAGGTTTAAGTCTTTAGCTCTCATGGTCCGGATGGATTTGGATTTTTTGAGATGGAGCATGTCCATCATATCCTGATTGGACATGGCCTTGTACGTCAGGCAGAGATTACCTCTGAGCAGGCGGTATGCTACTGAATAGAGCTGAAGTTTCTTTAGTCTGGCAGAATAAGACATATGTTGGAGACCCTTGATCCTCTTGGTGAGGTACTTTTGTGGTCTCTCCAGCTGTTTCAAATGCTGGATGAGGTACATACCAAATGGGGCATTGTACTCAATCATGGGTCTGATGAGGGAGGAGTATAGGGGTACAATGACATCCTTGGACCTGGATGTGAATCCCTTCATGATGAGGTGTGCAAGGTAGAATGTTTTTCTAACCACTTTGGCAACGTGGGTGTCAAATGAGAGGTCGCTGTCGACTTGGGTCCCTAGGTCTCTGATTACTTTTTCCGTACTCAGTGGGTTGCTGTCTATGTGATAATTTGTGGGTACTTTGTTTTTCCCAAAGGGGATGACTATACATTTTTTAGCATTTAGTTTAAGGCCGTGACTCCGGCACCAGTTGTCTGTTTCTGTGAGGCCTTTTTGTAGGATGTATGTGTCTGCTGGTGTATCGACTATGGCGCCTAGTTTGCAGTCATCTGCGAACTTTGTCAGCCACAACCCTCCCATGTTTGCTTTAACATCTGAGAAATAAATGCCGAACAAGAGGGGTCCCAGGACAGATCCCTGTGGGACACCACTTGTGACTGGCTTTGAGTCTGACATTGCTCCAGCGATTTTAACTTCATGGGTTCTGTCCCTTAGCCAGTTTGCAACCCATCTAGTGACATAAGGGTTTATGTTTAAGCTGTTGAGCTTATCTATGATGCCTGAGGGGGGTATTGTGTCGAAGGCCTTAGCCAAGTCCAGGTAGGCTGTATGGACTGCTTTGCCCTCATCAATGGCTCTAGTGACTGTTTCAAAAAAGTCAACCAGGTTCAAAAGGCAGGATCTGCCCTTTACAAAGCCGAACTGGGTGGGATCAAGTATCTGTAGGTCCCCTATGTCTCTGTTTATGAGTTCCATAATTATTCTTTCCATAGCTTTGCAGACCAGGCTGGTTAAGCTTATGGGGTGGTAGTTTCCAGGGTCTGTAGAGGTACCCCCTTTGTGGAGTGGGACCACTGTTGCTGTACGCCAGTGTTCAGGTACATATCCTGTAGTAAGGCTAAGGTTAAATAGCATTTTTATGTGTGGGTTTAGCTCCTCTTGGAGTTCACGTAGCACGCAACCCGGGATGCCGTCAGGTCCCATTGATGCTGTGTTTTTAGCTTTGTTGAGGGCGGTTCTCACTTGGACATCTGAGATGACAGGGAGATTACATTCAGCTGGGATAAGTATTTCTTCTTTTGGGGGTGAGGGAGGGGAGAAATTTGCACTGAACCTGTCAGCCAGAATGTTGGCAATATCTGTGGGTTCATTGTATTTTTTGTTGTTGTGAACTAACTCTGAGCATATCTGAGGGTTTCCACCCAGGTTTCTAACATAGCTGAAGAAGGCTTTGTGGTTATCTTTAGTGTCCTTAGAGATTTTTCTCTCAAAGTTGGCCTTGGATGTTTTTATGAGAGAACGTAATTTTCTGCTAATGTTGATCAGAGATGTCTTCCCTTTATGGGATTTTGCTCTGACATGCAGTAGCTTCCTTCTTTTGTTATACAATTTGTTAATGGCTGAGGTCCACCAGACAGGACACTTGCCTTTGGTGGAGAGGGACTTGGATTTATTTGGGATTGCATGATCCATGCATTCTTGGAGATGTCCATAGAAAGCATTTGTGAAGGATTCGGCATTGTGGGATGTGGTATCCACTGGCCCAGTGGGCTTAAAGGATACCATCTCAGTCTTAAGAAGAGTGAAGTCTGCTTTTGAGAAGTTTTTCACTGTGTTTTTTTGTGCTGGGGGTGGAGGTGGGATATGTATATCCAGGGTGATTAGTTTGTGGTCAGATCTCACTAGTGAGGAGTATACCTCCGTGTGGAGCATTTTGTCCCCATGTTTGTGATGATCAGGTCTAGTATATTATCTCCCCTAGTGGGAGAGGTGACTAGTTGTTCCAGTGCATTTGAATTTATGAATTCCAGGAACCTTTGGGCTAGGGTATTAGGGCTAGAATAATGTACCCAATCTATGTTTGGGTAGTTGAAGTCTCCCAGTATGATGGTATTTTGTGATACATTCATATCCTCCAAAGTCTTCAGGAAGGCTGAGTGGGGTTCCTGAGATTGGGAGGGTGGTCTGTAACATGCTACCAGTTGTATAGCAGTTTTGCCTATGCTTAGTTGCACCTGTATGGTCTCTGATGCTTCATGTGTTGCTACTAACCTGGAGGTGTGGGTGTCCTTGTTGAATATGGACACTCCCCCTCCCTTTGTGTTTCGGCCCGGGTTTTGGGGCCGAAAAGCATGATACGAGGTATAGCCTGGTATCACTGGGGTGCTCTCAGGAGCCTTGAACCAGGTTTCAGTTACTGCACAGACATCGATGTTCTCCATGCTGAGGAGTGCATCGAGTGCCTGCATCTTGAGATTTAGACTTCTGGCGTTGAGCAGCATTACCCTTAGTTTTTTCCATTTTTGTTTTCTAAGGAGGTGGGTTTTTCTTTTGAGCCTTGCCTAAAAAAGGCACTATGGGGGTGGCAAGAGCCTTAGCCAATATCCGGAAGCCCAGTGGTGACAGGTGTAAGCCATCCTCATGGCAGCGTGGCTTGTCCAACATGTCATCCCAGGCAGACAGACATTGGATCCCCTTAGAATGACACCAGTACTTAAGCCAATTGTTAAAGCTGATCATCTTGGCTTTGTATTGTGGCATCATTCTTGGTGAGGGCAAGATGCTGCTCAGGGTCAGGGTCATTCCAGCCTGGGCTACATAATCAGAGAGCTCCTCTATTTCTCTTTTCATGTAGTCCAGGAGATGCCTCAGGTCATTCACGCCAGCATGGACAATGACGGAGTCATATTTGTACTTGCTTTGGAGTGACCTGAGTGCGTGTGTTATGTGGCGGATCCTAGCTCCCGATAGGCAGCTCACAGTCACCCTCTCCTTGTTCAGCCTGGTAAGGGACATCAGTGTGTCTGACTATAGAGTCACCTATTACTAGTGTATCAGGCATGGTGTTTGGCCTTAAGGGCTGTAATTGGTTGACACACTGATTTATTGAAGTATGTGTTGCACGTGTTTTGTTTTGAGGTGGTGGATTTTTGGATGTCTGCTTTGGGAGCCTCTGTTGTTTTGGTAAGTTTTTTATTAGAGCCTCCGAGTATGTCTTTGTGTTTTTATGTGTTTGGTTTGCAGTTGTGGTAGGTCTATGTGGGACTGGGTTTGTTGTGTGTGTGTGGTTACCATCTCCTCCTGTCTGGTCATTTGTATAGTGTGCTGCTTTTAAAATATGTTATGTAAAATGTGCCATGTTATCAAGGTTACAAAGTTTCCCAGTTTTTACCTTTATTACAATTTTTTTTAGTACTACATTGATTCATGGATTCATAGATCATCACTAGGCTAACTACCTGTGGGACCTTTCTAAGCCTAGCCAAGTTTCCTGAAAGAGTAATGATGTCCTGTATCCAAATAAGACATTGAGGGTCAGGCATTTATAAGCTCCCTCTATCCATAAAGGATATGGATGCCAGGCGTGGTGTAAATTTCCTATTCCTGATCCACTGGTCTAGGTTGTGCTTAAACTCTGTAATAGATGAACTCAGCTTCACATGAATAGGAAGGTGTCCCATATGAGAAGCAGTCACTGGGACACATATCTGTGTCTCCAGCATGTTTTGTTTAAGTCACAGACAAAATTCAAGTCCCTAGACCCTGTACTTCTGGAACTTTTTGACTTACAAATATGTAGGAGATTTGTAAGTTTGGGGTTTGTGGATGCCTTTTAGGATAGGCATAGACCACCCCTCAGCAATCTGTAGGAGACTGAGTAATGGGAAAGGGTTTTAAGGCAATCTGCATAAGGTGGGTTTGTTACATCTTGTATTCTTTATGTAAGGAACCTCTAAGATCACTCTATTTACTGCATATGCCTGGTCAGGTACATACCAAAGGGAGCATTTTACTCTATGACTGGTCTGACAAGGGAGTAATACAGTGGGATAACGATGTCTTTGGTCCTAGATGCCATACCTGTACTTATAAGTTGTGCAACATAAAAGGATTTCCTCACCACTGTAGCCATGTGGTGGTCAAAGATAAGGCTACTGTTTATATGCGTAACCAGATCCCTGACCAGTGGGCCGACTCTTAGAAGAGTATTATCAACATGGTAATTATTCCGGATGGTTGACTTTCCAAAGGGTACAATAATGCATTTCTTAGCACTGAGTTTAAGTCTATGGCTTTGGCACGATTTGATAGCCAGTAATAGACTGTTTTGAAGAATGTTAGTGTCTGCAGAGGATTCGATGATAATCCCCAGCATGCAACCATCTGCAAACTTAGTCAGCCATAAACATGTTTTATGTATCTTCAAGTAACTCAAAGCACATGGATATAAAACATGTGAAATGATCTCCTGGGTATGCTTACTACAGCATATTCTTCATCCTTTCTGCTTGCATAATAACTATATATAAATATTCTATCCTTCAGTGTTTTACTTTAACTTTTCTACAGCAAATTGTAAATCAGTGCATGAGCAGGGCACACTTCCTCTCATGTACCATGGCCAGCGTATACTATCAATTTATAAACTGACCCTGCGAATGTGTGTAAAAAAATTAATCACAAAATGGAAATACATTGGTACTGCTTACATCTGTACACACCAGCTTCTTTAAGCAACTTTATCTTTCATGATGAAATACCACTGCAACCATAGCATTTGTTTGCTTATAAAGGATTATTTTTGACCATCCTTGGCACCTTTTTTTTATTCCTTATGTCCCTCTAGAATAGTCCAACATTTTATAGAATTAACATTTTAACTTTCCTTGTACTGAATGACTTAGCGAGCAGATAAAAAGTTGGGGTTTTGTAATCATCAGTTTCCCTCCATTTTTTGAAACAGATTCTTCTGTTGCCATGTCTCATAAACATACAAATTGCCTTTTGTAGCCCTGAATTCCTCAGATTAATGCTGCATAGTGTCTTCTGCTTCTTCTATACTTCCTTTGTAACACCTGTTTTTACTCATCTCATATTGTTAATACATTAACCGAATGATTGTAAGATTTCATAACATCCTATGGGAATGGCCCTTAGGAATGGAGTTCGAATAATATTCCAAAGTATCAGCAGCCTTCCTGTGCAGTCTGAAGCCAAAACCATCTCCTTGATTGCAAATTACCAGTAACAGCTTGTCTTTTATGTCAAATATGGGAACTATTAAAGCTGAATGAAAGTATCATGGCTGGTACCTGGTTTAGATGTTGTTGACTGATAAATCAGTAATACCTGGTCCAAAGCACAGAAGCTAAGGCATTACAATGCCAGTGGCTAACAAACACATTTACTTTAGTAAGCTTTACCATGAGCAGAGATTCAGATAAACATATTGAATCTGATTTATGAAGATGCAGGCTGTATTTTTTTGAATGGTTTTAGCTTAAAAAGTTAGTACTAGTGATATTGGCACATGAAAATGTAACATTTATCTAAGTATTTCAGTGGCTACATGAAAGTTGGACTGGATAAATTAAAAGGCAATCTCAGAACAGCACACACACACACACACACACACACACACACACACACACACACACACACACACACACACACACACACACACACACACACACACACACACACACTCATGCATACACACCAGATACCTGACTTTCCACAATACGGATGTATATATACAACAGCACACAGGAAAGCCAGCACATAACCCTATATGCACACACACACACACACACACACACACACACACACACACACACACACACACACACACACACACACACACACACACATGCACCCACCCACATCCACACACCCACACACATACACACATGGTTCTACTTTATAACATTGTCTGACCATAATGTCGACTCGATTAACAGCAAGACAACAACATCTAAAATTTAGAACAGTAAATTTGCAGAACAGTGAATTTTGCTTCCAGGAAACTAACCACTTGGCCTAACCATAAGTCAGCTATGTTGATTACACATTCAGGAATCAGATGATATGCACACATGCATGCAGAGAAATGCACAACCATAAGTCAGGTATATTAATTACACATTCAGGAATCAGATGATACACACACATGCACGCACAGAAATGCAGAACAATAAGTCAGGAATATTAATTACACATTCAGGAATCAGATGATATGCACACATGCGTGCAGAGAAATGCACAACCATAAGTCAGGTATATTAATTACATATTCAGGAATCAGATGATATACACACATGCATGCACAGAAATGCACAACCATAAGTCAGGTATATAAGTTCATAGGTTCATAGGTAGGTACTAGGCTATCTGCCCGAGGGCATTTATAAGCCTAGCCAGAGTGTGTCGGTTTTCGCCGCCCCATTGATTAATTAACTGATCCTCTGTCAAGCAGAGCCAATGAAGTGATCCCAGGGGTGTATTTTCTGTTACCCATCCACTCGTCAAGGTTTCTCTGGAAGAGGGTTAGTGAGGGGCTCTGCCTCATGTAATTTGGAATTTTGTTCCAAAGCATGGGGAGTCTCTGTGACAGGAATCTATCCCTCCAGCATGTTCTATTTATTGTTGTGGCAAGGTTTAGCTCACTAGAGCCCATGGCTTGCAGTGACTTGGATTTCTTTAGGTGGAGCATGTCCATCAATTCTGAGTTGGACATGGCTTTGTAAGTCAGGCAGAGATCACCTCTGAGTAAGCGATATGCCACTGAGTACAGCCAGAGTTTTTTCAGTCGGGCTGCATAGGACATATGTTTGAGGCCAGTAATCCTCCTGGTGAGGTACTTTTGTGGTATTTCCAGCTGTTGGAAGTATCTTGTGAGGTACATCCCAAATGGGGCATTGTACTCTATGATGGGTCTAATGAGTGATGAGTAGAGGGGCACTATAACCTCTTTAGTTCTAGATGCTAACCCTTTAGTAATTAGATGTGCCACATAGAAGGATTTCCTAACTACTTTGACAATATGATTATCAAAGGAGAGATTACTATCTACCTGGGTGCCCAGATCTCTTATTACATATTCTGTATTAAGGGGGCTACCACCTATGTGGTAATTTGTGGGTGTTTTGTTTTTCCCAAACGGGATGACTATGCATTTTTTGGCATTTAGCTTGAGGCCATGACTTTGACACCAGGTGTCCATCTCAGTAAGGCCCTTTTGGAGGATGTTCATGTCAGCCAGAGAGTCAATTATGGCTCCCAGTTTGCAGTCATCGGTGAACTTGGTTAGCCATAGTCCTCCTGTGTTTGCCTGTACTTTTGAGAAGTATATGCCAAACAGTAGGAGTCCCAGGACTGAGCCTTGCGGGACACCACTTGTAACTGGTTTAGAGTCGGACCTGGAGCCCGCTATTCTTACCATGTGAGTTCTGTCTGTAAGCCAGTTGGCAACCCATCTCTTGATGTAGGGGTTTATGTTCATTCTGATGAGTTTTTCTGTAATATCTGAGTGGGGAATGGTGTCAAAAACCTTGGTGAGGTCAAGGTAGGCTGTGTGAACCACCTTTCCCTCGTCTATGGCCTTGGTGACTGTCTCGAAGAAGTCAACCAAGCTTAGTAGGCATGATCTGCCCTTAACAAAACTGAACTGGGTCGGGTCAAGTGTTAGGAGGTTCCCAATGTCTTTGTTAATGAGTTCCATGATGATGCGCTCCATAGCTTTGCAGACCAGGCTAGTCAGGCATTTGGGGAGATAGTTACCAGGGTCAGTTGTGGCCCCTCCTTTGTGGAGAGAAATAACCATTGCTGTGCACCATTCTATGGGCACATAGACTGTGGAGAGGCTGAGGTTGAACAGCGTGTTTAGGTGGAAGGTTAGTTCATTCTGTAGTCCATGCAAGATGCAGCCTGGAACACCATCTGGTCCCATTGATGCTGTGTTTTTGGCTTTTGAAAGGGCTGTTTTCACCTATGCATCTGTGATTTATGGGACACTACACTTTTCCGGTATTGTTGTGGGCCATTTTAGAGCTGAGAGGGGGGGGGGTGCAGTTTGCACTGAATCTATCTGCCAGGATGTTGGCAATATCAGTAGGTTCAGTATATTTTGTGCTATTTTGCACTAGTTCAGTTCATATCTGTGAGTTGACACTCAGATTCTTAACATAGCTAAAGAAGGCTTTGTGGTTATCTTTTGAATCCTTGGCTATTGTTCTTTCGAAGATAGCCTTGGATGATTTCATGAGGGACCTCAGTTTCTTACTGATACTGATCAGGGATGTCTTTTCTTCTTGGGATTTGCTTTTTTTCTGAACTAGTTTCCTCCTTCTATTGTATAGCCTGTTTATTGCAGAGGTCCACTAAACTGGTTTCCTTCTCTTAGAGGAATGAGTCTTGGTTTTGCTAGGGATGGCATGATCCATTCATCCTTGTACGTGCTCATAGAGTGCATTTGTAAAGGTTTCTGCATCTTGGGCAGAATTATCCTTTAGCGTGGGAGCTGTGAAACTTACCACCTCTGTCTTAAGTAAGGTGAAGTTTGCTATAGAAAAGTTTTTTACTGTGGTTTCCTTAGTTGGGTGTGATGGTGGGGTGAGGACATCCATAGTGATTAGTTTATGGTCTGATCTAACCAGTGACGGGTTGACCTCCGGTGTGGAACACCTGTCGCCCATGTTGGTGATGACCAGGTCCAATATGTTTTCACCTCTGGTAGGGGAGTTTACCAGCTGATCCAGGGCATTTGAGTTGATGAATTCCAGGAAGCGCTGGGCCTGGGAATTTGTACTCAAGTAGTTTTCCAGTGAATGTTAGGGTAATTGAAATTGCCCAATATCAGAGTGTTTGGTAGGATCTTCATTTTTTCCAGTGTCTCCAGAAAGGTGGAGTGGTGGTCCTGGGTCATGGAGGGTGATCTTTAGCAGTCCACAATTTGCGTTGCAGATTTGCCAGATGTTAGTTGCACATGGATGATCTCAGAGGTATCATGCTGCTCCACTACCCTGGAGGTGTAGGTATCCTTGATGAATATGGATAGACCCCCTCCTTTTGTGTTTCTGTCCATGTTCTGTGGCTGAAACGTGTGGTATGAGTTGTAGCCCAGTAGTGCTGGGGTGCTCTCTGGAGCCATGAACCAGGTTTCAGTTACTGCACAGATGTTGACGTTCTCCATACTGAGGAGAGCTTCAAGCGCATGCATTTTGAGATTTAAACTCCTGGCGTTGAGTAGCATAACCCTCAGTTTTTTGTTAATTGTGCTGTTTACGGAGGTGGGTTTGACTTTTGAGCCTTGCCTAAAAAAGGCACTATGGGGTCAGCAAGAGCCTTGGCCAGTATTCAAAAGCCTAAGGGTGACAGGTGCAAGCCATCTTTTGCGAAGCAACACGGCTTGTCGAGCATGTCACCGCAGGCTGACAGACACTGGATCCCCTTTGAATGACACCAGAAGCTTAGCCAATTGTAGAAATTGATAATTTTTTCTTTATACTGAGGTATCATTCTTGCTGAGGGCAGGATGCTACTCAGGGTCAGGGTCATGCCAGCCTGGGCTACATGATCAGAGAGCTCTTCCATGTCTCTTTTCATGTAGTCTAGGGAGGTACATCTCAGGTCATTCACACCAACATGAACAATGACAAAGTCATATTTGTACTTGTTCTGGAGTGACCTGAGTGCTTGTGTTATGTGGCGGATTCTGGCTCCCGACATGCAGCTAACAGTAACCTTCTGCTTATCCAGCCTAGTGAGTGAGACGTCAGTGTGCCTGACTATAGAGTCACCTATTACCTGTGTGTTAGGTATGTTATTTCACCTTAAGGGCTGTGATTGTGTGGCACACTGATTTTGTGTTTATTTGTTGTCTGGTTTGTGACGGGAAATGCAGGTTGTTTGGGTGTCTGATTTGGAGGTCCCTGATGCTTTTGCAGGTTTTTATTTAGAGCCTCCGAGTATGATTTTTGTGTATTTATGTGTATTTTTTGCCAGTGCTGTTTTAGTAGGTCTGTGTGCTGCTGGAGTTGTGGTGCAAGTGTTAACCTTCTCCTCTTGACTGTCTGTTCCAGTCTTGGGTGGAGACAACTTAGCTTCCAGTTTGGCTGTATAATTGCATCTCTCGCATATGTTAGTGTTTTGTGGTAGGAGGAGAGGGCTGTCTGTGTACATGAGGCAGTTATACCATTGCCTCAGGATACCCAGATTCATCAGCTGGACTGGAGAGTGCACCTAAAGTTGCCCTTTGGTCATGCCTGAATAGTAGGGTGAGCTGCTTAGTCGCTTGGTTGGTGAGGGGCGAATAAAGAGCCTTGCCCTGCTGGGCAATCAGTGTCAGGGTATATTAATACTTGCTATTAGGTCTGAGCAAGTGCTGGGCTGTAAGATGATATTAATTACACATTCAGGAATCAGATGATACATACACATGCATGCACAGAAATACACAACCATAAGTCAGGTATATTAATTACACATTCAGGAATCAGATAAATACACACATGCGTGCAGAGAAATGCACAATCATAAGTCAGCTATACTAATTAAAAACTGTATCAAGTATGTTTACTGTCTCTTGCTTCCTCGTGCCTGTTAACAACACATATCCTCAATCTGCAGTATGGGTGTCTCCAACCAAATGAAATGCTAATGACTGCAACTACTTACTAAGCTGATTCCATATTTTGTATCAAAAATCAAAATTATATCCCAGATTCTCCTTATTATTTCATGCTATTGCAGCCGACTACTTTCTGCAGTGGTATAGCTCTTACATGTACACTGCTACACTGTGGCACTATGTATACAATACAGTGCTACACTGTGGCTATGTATTAGCACTATGTTCTTATATGTACACTGCTACACTGTGGCACTATGTATCCTATACACTGCTACACTGTGGCTGTCTATCAACACTGTGTTCTTATATGTACACTGCTGCACTGTGGCACTATATATCCTATACACTGCTACACTGTGGCTATCTATAAGCACTATGTTCTTACATTTACACTGCAGCACTGTGGCACTATGTATCCTATTCACTGCTACACTGTGGCTATCTATCAGCACTATGTTCTTACATGTACACTGATACACTGTGGCTATCTATCAGCACTATGTTCTTACATGTACACTGCTGCACTGTGGCACTATGTATCCTATACACTGCTACACTGTGGCTATCTATCAGCACTATGTTCTTACATGTACACTGCTACACTGTGGCTATCTATCAGCACTATGTTCTTACATGTACACTGCTGCACTGTGGCTATCTATCAGCACTATGTTCTTACATGTACACTGCTACACTGTGGCACTATATATCCTATACATTGCTACACTGTGGCTATCTATCATCACTATGTTCTTACATGTACACTGCTGCACTGTGGCACTATGTATCCTATACACTGCTACACTGTGGCTATCTATCAGCACTATGTTCTTACATGTACACTGCTGCACTGTGGCACTATGTATCCTATACACTGCTACACTGTGGCTATCTATCAGCACTATGTTCTTACATGTACACTGCTACACTGTGGCTATCTATCAGCACTATGTTCTTACATGTACACTGCTACACTGTGGCTATCTATCAGCACTATGTTCTTACATGTACACTGCTGCACTGTGGCTATCTATCAACACTATGTTCTTACATGTACACTGCAGCACTGTGGCACTATGTATCCTATACACTGCTACACTGTGGCTATCTATCAGCACTGTGTTCTTACATGTACACTGCTGCACTGTGGCACTATATATCCTACACACTGCTTCACTGTGGCTATCTATAAGCACTATGTTCTTACATGTACACTGCAGCACTGTGGCACTATGTATCCTATACACTGCTACACTGTGGCTATCTATCAGCACTATGTTCTTACATGTACACTGATACACTGTGGCTATCTATCAGCACTATGTTCTTACATGTACACTGCTGCACTGTGGCACTATGTATCCTATACACTGCTACACTGTGGCTATCAATCAGCACTATGTTCTTACATGTACACTGACACACTGTGGCTACCTATCAACACTATGTTCTTACATGTACACTGCAGCACTGTGGCACTATGTATCCTATTCACTGCTACACTGTGGCTATCTATCAGCACTATGTTCTTACATGTACACTGCTACACTGTGGCTATCTATCAGCACTATGTTCTTACATGTACACTGCTGCACTGTGGCTATCTATCAGCACTATGTTCCTATACACTGCTACACTGTGGCTATCTATCAGCACTATGTTCTTACATGTACACTGCTACACTGTGGCTATCTATCAGCACTATGTTCTTACATGTACACTGCTGCACTGTGGCACTATGTATCCTATACACTGCTACACTGTGGCTATCTATCAGCACTATGTTCTTACATGTACACTGCTGCACTGTGGCACTATGTATCCTATACACTGCTACACTGTGGCTATCTATCAGCACTATGTTCTTACATGTACACTGCTACACTGTGGCTATCTATCAGCACTATGTTCTTACATGTACACTGCTACACTGTGGGTATCTATCAGCACTATGTTCTTACATGTACACTGCTGCACTGTGGCTATCTATCAGCACTATGTTCTTACATGTACACTGCTACACTGTGGCACTATGTATCTTATACACTGCTACACTGTGGCTATCTATCAGCACTATGTTCTTACATGTACACTGCTACACTGTGGCTATCTATCAGCACTATGTTCTTACATGTACACTGCTACACTGTGGCACTATGTATCCTATACACTGCTACACTGTGGCTATCTATCAGCACTATGTTCTTACATGTACACTGCTGCACTGTGGCACTATGTATCCTATACACTGCTACACTGTGGCTATCTATCAGCACTATGTTCTTACATGTACACTGCTACACTGTGGCTATCTATCAGCACTATGTTCTTACATGTACACTGCTACACTGTGGCTATATATCAGCACTATGTGTCCTATACACTGCTACACTGTGGCTATCTATCAGCACTATGTTCTTACATGTACACTGCTACACTGTGGGTATCTATCAGCACTATGTTCTTACATGTACACTGCTGCACTGTGGCTATCTATCAGCACTATGTTCTTACATGTACACTGCTACACTGTGGCACTATGTATCCTATACACTGCTACACTGTGGCTATCTATCAGCACTATGTTCTTACATGTACACTGCTACACTGTGGCACTATGTATCCTATACACTGCTACACTGTGGCTATCTATCAGCACTATGTTCTTACATGTACACTGCTGCACTGTGGCACTATGTATCCTATACACTGCTACACTGTGGCTATCTATCAGCAATATCTTCTTACATGTACACTGCTACACTGTGGCTATCTATCAGCACTATGTTCTTACATGTACACTGCTACACTGTGGCTATCTATCAGCACTATGTTCTTACATGTACACTGCTGCACTCTGGCTATCTATCAGCACTATGTTCTTACATTTACACTGCTACACTGTGGCACTATGTGTCCTATACACTGCTACACTGTGGCTATCTATCAGCACTGTGTTCTTACATGTACACTGCTGCACTGTGGCTATCAGCACTATATTCTTACATGTACACTGCTGCACTGTGGCTATGTTTTAGCACTATGTTCTTACATGTACACTGCTACACTGTGGCACTATGTATCCTATACAGTGCTACACTGTGGCTATCTATCAGCACTATGTTCTTATATGTACACTGCAACACTGTGGCTATCTATCAGCACTATGTTCTTACATGTACACTGCTACCCTGTGGTTATCTATCAACACTATGCTCTTACATCTACACTGCTACACTGTGGCTATCTATCAGCACTATTTTCTTACATGTACACTGCTGCACTGTGGCACTATGTATCCTATACACTGCTACACTGTGGCTATCTATCAGCAATATGTTCTTACATGTACACTGCTACACTGTGGCTATCTATCTGAACTATGTTCTTACATGTACACTGCTACACTCTGGGTATCTATCAGTGCTATGTATCCATCCAGCAACACGGCCTTTTATTTGCAATAACCACTTTAAAGTTCATGGTTTCATGGAGTAAGAATGGGGGCAGCTGCACATATCCTGGAAAGCAATAGACGAGTGTTCAGAATGATTCTTGGATGAGATACCAGTCCGTATTATGGTACAAACACTCAACAAGTTGCATCTGTAGACATATTCTGTGACAATTGTTTTGATAAATCCACCTGTCTTTACATCTTTGGGTATAGGATGGAATTGAAAGGGACCAGCAGAAACTTATATAGTTACAAGTATAACATAGAAACTCCACAACAGAAGGCATGCCACCCAGAAAATTATTTGGAGATTTAAATGAAAGCCAAATATGTAATGGTATGGCTATCCTTCAGGTCAGGTCACTGTTTTCTTCACCATGTAAGTGGAGGATAGACATGTGTCAGATGTGACAGTGGATAACAAAACTTTCTATGCTAACTTCTTGTGAAGGGGAAATAACACCTGTTTTAATTTGTTTAGCTGAGCAAAATGTTTGATTCTTCCTTCGGATGACAGGTTAAACCAAGGTCCCATCTGCTTCAGTTATTGATAGCTCAGGTGGATGTCAAAGATGCTATGAATCGGAAAGGTAAACCAGTGCCTTGGCCAAATATCCCTTAGTAGTAGAAATACCACCTTGGGTCTCCCTTGAAAAGAAGTCACTAGCCTAGTGGGATTTAACTGGTCAACAAAGGGTAGAGAGATAGATAGATATATATATAGATAGATAGATAGACCGATAGATAGATAGGCAGATATATGATGCACTTAATTTTATGCAGTAATGATATTTACTTTACTATCCATAAATACAGAAAGAATTAATGCTACCAGTCAAATCATTTCAGCATTGTTGTATTTCAGCAGATAGGAAAAGGATGATTTTTATAATGTAACAGAAACCTGACTATGCTATTAGCTCCTAGGTTCATAGGTTCATTTGTACTATAGTGTTATGCAGTTATCACATGCACCATGGAACTTATATAAATGAATGGCCTGGCTTGTGACTTGAGCCATTAACTACTGCACATAAATTCGGAACCCAAACCACTATGCTAAATCACTTTGATCAATTGCCAAGCTTACCTCCTATTGTTCTTTAAGAAGTGTCGTTATCATAACCCCATATTTATATTTTCTATTTCTGATATATATCAATTGAAATTAGTTGTGTAGTTTAAATAATTAATGACAGACTTCTGATTCCAAGTGGAAACTTGGTCTATAACCTCAGATAGTTCTGTTTAATTTATCTAGTGCATTTGTCTGTTATTTCTGATATTTATTCTTAATGTTAAGTTTCCAGATCTGGTGTTAGCTCCCACGGTTGTGAGTTCCAATCATAGACTTTCAAGCAGAACAACTGGACTAGACATTACCTTGCAGACTAGAGACCCCACCAACTAACCTATAAGACAGGAAATATGAGAATTTCTGAAGACTTTCTGAATAATTCAAGCTTTTTAGCTCTTATGTTTTTTTTATGAAAGGAAATGTATCTTTTCAAGTTGTTTTCAATAGGCCACCTCTTATTTTGTGTTTAACCCTTTGTCATGTAATCTCATTGTATGCCCTCTTGTATTAATTAGCACAAAATCCATTTCTAATATTATTGTCTCCTATGACTGAATACAGTGAGTGCCTCTCTTATGCAGTGCACTTCTGTCATTGTATTTGTATTGTTTTGCAGAGTACCTTGCTTTAATTTGCATCTAATATATGTATGGTATGCACATTAGAGCACTGTGTATTTGTTTTTACCTTCTGTACGATTGTAAATTTCTCTGGAGCTTTTCTCCTCAGGTCTCCACTGAAAATGGGCCCTTGGCTCACTTGGACTAACCCGGTTAACAAATGTCAAATAAAAATAAATAAATCAGATACTGTTTCATGTAGCTTGTTTGAAGGGTATAAAACACAATATTATATTCAATATTGGAATGCATCAGTGAAGTATACAGTTGGCAAAATGACATCTCAGAAGTAACTAGACATGCTATCTACAATTTAGACATGCTAAAGAATGTATTTTTCTGACTTTGGCAGTTTGACAGTAGCCAGAGCTTAAGTTGTTTATTTCCATTGCCTCATATCTTTAATGATGGTATAATTTTTCTTTTGTGGTTATTTATTTTCTAATTGTGATTATGACTTACTTGGGGTGCTTTCTTGACCTTACAAGTGCCTTTGAACTGGTGAACCATGACCTTCTGTTAAAATAAGTAGACTTATGCTTTTCTTCAGAGGTTTCTCTTTGGTTCCTTAACTACCTCCTCAGTAGAACTTTTACCACAGCTGACAGTTTTCATTTGGCTGTCCTAACAATGGGAGTTTCTCCAGGTTTGGTGCCTTTTCTCTTTTCAGTATTTATAAACCATCCATCATGGGATCTGCCTTGCCTAAAAATCATACTTTATGCAAATATCAGTTTCTACTTGTACCCACAAATCAATTCAACATCTTTCTGCCTCACTGCAAAAAGACTTCTCATTTACCTGGAACTAGCTTGCTGCAATTAACAGTTACAGTCAATAAGTCTGCAGTTATGATTTTTGGAACAGTCAACTTAAAAGCTTTCGGAATCCTACTATTTCAGATTGTTCAGGGAGCTTCCTTCCCTTCAACACTTGGCAAACATATTGCTAACTGACATTTATCTTTACATGCTCACATCAATTCTAGTATCCCAAAGATCTATGCACAACTTAAAGTGACAATGAAATTCTCCAACTTAGTCACTATCAAAGCACATTGAGCCATTGTTGTTAATGTTTGTCTCCCCAAGCTTAAGGACGTTATGCCTGCAATCACTCCTCTGTCAGGACAGAACATCTCTATCCTTCAAGTAGTCTAAAATGGGATTCTTAGGTTCATTCATCTTGCTAGCTCTATGGAGCACCACTGCATTACATTTAGTAAGAGTAATTGGCTTTCTATCTCAGCCAGGATATCATCTTGGCCAGGCTTATAAGGGCCTCAGGTGCCAATAACCTAGTAACTTCCAATGATCCTATGATCCTAGCTGCTCCACTCCCTTGCCTAGGAACTTCTAAATGATGATCACTACTGCCCACTACAGGTGAACAGATTTCTAGCATTTATTATTTATTTATTTGTATTTTATTTTATTTGTTTGTTTTGCTTTTGTTTACCGGGTTTGTATGACTGTGTTTAGTCAAAAATACTTTTTAGTGAAGGCCGGGGTAAAAGATCTACAGCATGTTACAAACATTTTAAACAGATATTCAGTAATATACATGCACACACATTAAATAGTATATATTAATAATTATACATACATTTGCTAATTAGATTACAGTCATATGAAATAAAGGAAACAATTACAAGTAATGCTACTGTCAAGATAGTCAGACCTACATTTTCCCATGCTATCTGGGAAAGATCTTTTCTCAAGCAAGAACCTGCTTCCTAGAATTCTTGTCCTGACTATATTATAGAACTGCAGGATCTTTCACTTGAAAAAAAAATGATTAAAAATCTTATCTATAGACTGAAAACAAATACACAGCCTCACAGATACTGAGCAATGCTTGCAACTTTGATGTAATTGCAGATTCTGTGGCTTGTTACACCTCTCCACTTTAGAATACAAAATGTTCCTCACCAATTGTAACATTGTATTAATGCTACAGATGTGATTCTTATTGTGTTTACATCATGTCTTTACTCAGAATTGCTCCAAGCATACCTTAAGCCAATCGTTCAGTATAACACCCCTTTCAGTATCTGCCTTTTCAAAATGTATCACAGATGGAATGACCACAATTCTTTCTCACTAAAAAATCAAGAACCTAAATCATAAAATTTGTACAGACCATCTCAAAGCTTTGTCCCTTTTCTCATTATCATATACACTACTAAGAAATTACCTTTGCCTTGTTTATAGGGCTTCTACAGACTCTGTTGTGAGATCTATTACACATTTGCACATCCAGTGGTATCATAAATACCTGCTTAAGGGATCTGAATCTCTTTTGAAAAATAAATAGAACCTGCTGGTGGCATACGTATGTATTACAGAGAATACCAGTTCTATTGAACCATCTTCAACTTCACATTAAACAAACTACTTATCTTATTATATTCAACTGCACTTTGGACAAATGGATGGTTAATTCACCCCCAGTTTGGCACCCCAGTCCCTCATGGAAATGGTTAGTAAGTAAATGTCTGAACATATCCTTGTTCAGTCTGTCTCTGAGTTATTCATACAAACAATATAAGAACTAAAAAAACTACCATGGGAATGTAAATCTAAGCTTCTTAAGATCCATACAGATCAATAGTTTAGTTAGTGCCTGGGTAACTATAATAAGGATTTGTTTGGTTTCCTTAATCCTACACATAAAACTATCAGCCTTGTTGTCTGGCCATATGGAATATGATATTTAAATTTTATTTTTGTTAGTATTTTTCATGCTTTTAGTTATATAAAGGACATATCCTCTTCTATGGCATGTCTATGCTTATTGTAAAGTCTGCAGAGATTCTTTCTGGAAAGTGACTGGACTGACCACCTGCTAGCATCAATTTCAGTGTGGGAGTTGGAGACAAGTATGTGAGTATCAAACATGATCCGATCTGATTTAGACAAACAACACTTGAAAAAAATAAAGCATGCATCCCATGCAAAGTACCTGTATTCCTGTGTTTGCCCTTATATTCAGGTCTGCTCATTTACTCCACAGTGGTTATGGAACAATGGAACACTGTATATTTTACATAGTACATATTATGTATTGACTGGTTTATTTATTTTTTTCTATATGCATTTTAATTAATTAATTAATTAATTAATTAATTAATTAATTAATCAATCAATTAATGAATGTATGTGTTGTTCTCTCTCCCAACAGCTGAAAATCAGCTGCCACCTGCTCTTCTCCATGTTCACTGGACCTAGTATCGCCTGAGTGGACTACTGTTACTACTTCCATACATCCTCATACTGCTGCTGAGGAATATGCCTTAAGCCCCTCCCACACTGGGGTAGCCTGGTAAGCTATACAATTGTTGCTTATGTGAAGTGCATATGTGCCATTGTGCATATGTGATGCTGTGCATATGGTCTGATGTGTATGTGTGCAGTAGTGCATATGTGCTGCTATGCATATGAACAGCTGTGCAACTGTGCAGTGTACTGCTATGCATATGTGCTATTGGGCATTTTGCTGCTGTCCATATGTGTTGCTGTGCATTGTGCTGCAGTGTATATCTGCCTCTATGCATATGACTGCTGCACATGTGTGCTGCTGTGTATATGTACCACTGAACATATGTGCTGCTGTGCATTGTGTGGCTGAGCATGTGTGATTCTATGCTTGGTGCTGCTATGCAAGTGTGCTGCTGTACATGTGTGCTGCTGTGTATTGTGTTGCTGCGCATATGTGGCACTGTGCATATGTGCTGCTATGCATATCTGCTGATATACTTATGTGCCACTCAGCATGTGTGCCACTGTGCATTGTGCTGCTGTGCATGTATGTCATATGTGTGCTGGCTGCTCTGCATATGTGCTGTTTTGCTGCTATGCATGTGTTCTGCTGTGCATATGTGCTGCTGTGCATTTTGCTGCTGTGCATATGTGCCACTGTACATTGCTCTTCTGTACATTGTGTTGCTGTGCATATGTGCCTCTGTGCATGTGTGCTACTGTGTATGTGGGCTGTTATCTATGTGTTCGGCTGTGCATATGTCCCAACGAACATATGTGCTGCCATGCATTGTGCTGCTATGCATGTGTGCTACTATGCATGGTGCTGCTGTGCATGTGAGCAGCTGTGCATTGTGTCACTGTGCATATGTGGCACTGTGCATATGTTTTGATATGCGTGTGTGCTGCTGTACATATGTGTTGCTGTGCATATGTGCCACTGAGCATATGTACTGCTGTGCATGTGTGCTACTATGGATGGTGCTGCTATGCCTGTGTGCAGCTCTGTATTGTGCTGCTGTGCTTGTACACCATAAGTGTGCTGCTCTGCATATACGTTGCTATGCATGTGTGCAGCTGTGCATTGTGGTACTGTGCATACGTGCCACTGTGCATTGTGCTGCTGTGCATTGTGATGCTGTACATGTGTGTGCTGCTGTACATTGTGATGCTGTGCATATGTGTCTCTGTATATGTGTGCTGCTACACATGTTCTGCTGTGCATTTATGCCACTGACCAGATGTGCTGCTGTGACTTGTGCTGCTATGCATGTGTGCTACTAGTCATGGTGCTGCTGTGTATAGATGCTTCTGTACATGTGTGCAGCTGGGCATTGTGCCTCTGTGCATATGTGGCACTGTGCATATGTGCTGCTATGCATGTGTGCCGCTGTACATATGTGCTGCTGTGCATACGAGCATATGTGCTGCTGTGCATGTGTGCTACTATGCATGGTGCCGCTGTGCATCTGTGCTGATGTGCATGTTTGCAGCTGTGCATTGTGTTGCTTTGCATATGTGTCTCTGTGTATTGTGCTGCTGTGCATGTGTGGAGCTGTACATATGTGCAGCTGTACATATGTGCCACCGAGCATATGTGCTGCTGTGCATATGTGCTACTATGCATGGTGCAGCTGTGCATTGTGCTGCTTTGCATATGTATCTCTGTGTATTGTGCTGCTGTGCATGTGTGGAGCTGTACATATGTGCAGCTGTACATATGTGCCACCGAGCATATGTGCTGCTGTGCATATGTGCTACTATGCATGGTGCAGCTGTGCATTGTGCTGCTTTGCATATGTGTCTCTGTGCATTGTGCTGCTGTGCATATGTGGCACTGCACATATGTGGTACTGTGCATGTGTGCTGCTGTGCATTATGCTGCTGTTCATGTACACCATATTTGTGCTGCTTTGCATATGTGCTGCTCTGCATATGTGTCTCTGTGCATTGGTTTGCCATGCATATGTGCTGCTGTGCATATGTGCAGCTGTGCATTGTGCCACTGTGAATAGGCTCTGATTTGCATACATTCTGCTGTGCATATGTACCTCTGTGCATTTGTGCAGCTGTGCATGTGTGCTGCTATTCTTTATGCTGTTATGCATATGGGCTGCTGTGTATGTGTGAGGCTGTACATGTTTGCTGCTGTGCATTGTGCTGCTGTGCATGTATGTCATATGTGTGCTGGCTGCTCTGCATAAATGCTGTTGTGCATGTGTAAATGCTGCTTCTGGAGCATTTCTCCCCGGGCCTCCGCTGAAAACAGGATCTGTGGAACCTAGTCAGACTTTCCTGGTCAACAAATGTTAAATAAAATAAATAAATAAATGTGAGCAGCTGTGCATTGTGTTGCAGTGCATATGTGCTGCTGTGCATATGTGTTACTGTACATTTATCTGCTGTACATGTGTTCTGCTGTACATTGTGCTGCTGTGCATACGTGCCTCTGTGCATGTGTGCTACTGTATACACATGCTGCTATCCATGTGTTCTGCTGTGCATATGTCCCACCGAGCATATGTGCTGCTGAGCATTGGCTGCTGTGCATGTCTGCTACTATGCATGGTGTTGTTGTGCATGTGTGCTGCTGTGCATGTGTACAGCTGTGCATTGTGCCACTATGCATATGTGCTGCTATGCATGCGTGTTGCTGTACATATGTTCTGCTGTGCATATGTGCCACTGAGGATTTGTACTGCTGTGCATGTGTGCTAATATGGATGGTGCTGCTGTGCCTGTGTGCAGCTCTGTGTTGTGCTGCTGTGCATGTACATCATATGTGTGCTGCTCTGCATATATGCTGATGTATGTGTGTGCTGTACATGTGTGCTGCTGTACATTGTGTTGCTGTGCATATGTGCCTCTGTGCATTTGTGCTGCTGTGCATATATGATCCTGTGCTTTATATTGCTGTGCAAATGTGTTCCTGTGGTATGTTTGCTGCTCTGCATATGTGCTGCTTTGCATATGTGTCTCTGTGCATTGTGCTGCTGTGCATGCACATCATACATGTGCAGCTTTGCATATGTGCTACTGTGCATGTATGCAACTTGCATGTGTGCTGCTGTGCAGCTGTGTCTCTGTGCATTCGGCTGCCATACATATGTGCTGCTTTCCATATGTGCAGGTGTGCATTGTGCTGTTGTGAATAGTCACTGCTTTGAATATGTTCTGCTGTGCATATGTACCTCTGTGCATTTATGCAGCTGTGCATGTGTGCTGCTGTGTTTTATGCTGTTATGCATATGCACTGCTGTGTATGTGTGAGGCTGTTCAAATGCGATGCTGTGCTATGTGGGCTGCTCTGCATATGTGTTGCTGAGCATGTGTGCAGCATGTGTGCAGCTGTGCATTGTGCTGCTGTACATATTTGTTGCTATGCATGTGTGCAACTGTACATATGTGCCACTGTGCATGTGCTGCTATGTATGTGTGCCTCTGTGCATGTGTTGCTGTGTATATGTGCTACTGTGCATAAGTGCTGCTGTCCTTTATGCTGTTGTGCATATGTGCTGCTGTGTATGTGTGAAGCTGTGCAAGTGCGCTGCTGTGCTATGTGTGCAGCTGTGCATATATGCTGTCATGCATATATGCTGCTGTGCATATGTGCTGCTGTCATGTGTGCTGTTGTCTATGAGTGCCTCTTTATATATGTGCTACTGTTCATGCATGCTGCTGTGCTGTGCTGCTATGCATGTGTACATCTGTGCATATATGCTGCTGTACATGTGGAACATCCTGTCCTGTTGATATACCACTTACAACCCAGAGCCTGACAGGCTCTTAATGCTCTTTTGCAGCAAGCCTATACAAACTCCCCAATGATGGCAAGTAAACATCAACCACTCTCTCCCACCCCCCATTTGATCCACTTAGGCAGTGACCCCCTATTGATAAATCAGCATTAGCAATTTACTTCCATCCCTACCATCCTGTCTCTCAAGCACCTGTGCCAGTAATCAAACCTGGGTTAATGGGCTGCAGTGAGGAATGTATCCATGTGCACCATGGGACTGGGCCAAAAATCTCATTCTAAAAAAACGAAGATATAAAAGAATAAACAAGACAAATATGTGTATGTTATAAATATCAGTGTGTTTATCATCAATTTGGCTCTGCAGTTTGCTTTAGTTTTTCAGTTTTGTCTACTTTAATATGCCTTCAAAATTCAATTGCACTAGTAAATACAGAAGAATAATTCAATATAGTTTCTATTATTAAGCACAGTAAGTCAGCAAAATGCCCTAAGGGACTGGACATGCATTGCTGGTTTGCTATCAGGAAATGAAGCATTACTGGTTCTGATTGTTGTGGGCCAATATGATTTCATAAGATCATAGGATCATAGAAAGTTTCTAGGCTATTGGCCCTGAGGCCCTTATAAGTCTAGCCATGAGTCTGGCCAATGTTTAGACAAGTCAGCACTCAAAACCCCTGTCTAGCAGGGACACAGGTAGAATCCCAGGGATGTATTTTCTGTTTTTCATCCAGTTATTAATGCAGTTTTGCTGGACATAAAATGGTAGCCCTGATTTTCTTAGCCCTACACTGTTTGAAAAATACCACAATCTCCTTTTAAGTCACAGTTAAAATGAAGCATATTTTTAGTTGACCCCATGCACAGAGGGGTAAAGCTCTAACTATCACTCAGATTAACCTGGACTGACTAGCAACAGGGGAGCTGGAGAAACTGGTGATGATGGTTGAGAATTAGTAGCGAATCAGGCTCATCTATCCTGATGGGGAGGTGCCCAGCCCACTCCTCTGCTGACACCTACAGGAGAGAGCGTTATATCATATGCATCATATGAGCCGTGGAAGTGCTTAGCTATGGCAAATCATGTTTGCACAGTAATCTTCAAGAGGGGGCATTTGTAGGAAAGTGCACAGCCACAAGAGAAGATAAAGTTGGCAGACACATCTTTAATCATTTGTGTCATCTGTCATAGGATACTGAGGGTCATAAGATAACTCCCTCATGGCTATCTGGATACTGGCCTCACTGTGATTAGTTCTAACCCTAGTAATAGGGAATAAATTGACACTGTTGCACTAGAGGTGACCAATGGTCAGTAAGCATCTGGGTCCAGAAAAAGAATAAAAATAAAAGTGAATCACAGATTTCCTATCCAGTTTAACATTCCCAACTTACAACCCTTTTCACAAAGCCCCCATTTTAAAAGGTAGTTTATACAGCATAAGACCATCAAATGTGTTGCTAACCTTCCAGTATTGGACTGGGAAGCTAAAGAGTGATAATCATGATGAATGTCAAAAGGCCTGAGGCATTTTATATTAAATACTTCATCAAAGATATATGTTCCACCTGTATCAGAATGTCTCTTCCACACACCTACTCTGTATCACAATGTGCTATATCATAAATTCTTGTATTACCTCTGCTTCTGTGGTTTGCAAGATCATATCTCTTTGTATGGCCCTAGGTCTGCCCAAATCATATAGTGAGGTTAATTCTGTAATCAGCCAAAATGATACATGTTGCGAGTTCCAGTCTTTCTGGGGAGAGATTATATACTTTATTAGATAATCAACTTTGGGTAATTGGCTTTGCATTGACAGCTAGTTAAAACAGGCATCTTCAGTCTTAGATGCAGAGCAACTCATCCACATCATTATTCACATTTTAACTCCAAATCAGAGCCCCAGGAATGGCAATGTGAACAGTTTATGGATGCTAGTTGTTACCTAAATTGTGGTCACATACATTACATCCTACATGAGATATTCTCTAAGCCGGATGTTTGTATTTGGTATAAAAGTCATACCTTCCACATAAGAACTATATATATAATATTTTACCCAGAATTACATACTGTCATGCAACTCGCTGTTCTTCACAAAGCAGTTTTCTAGTAAATTACCCAAACAGCATGCAGATATTTTACTGTCAATTTACTTACAGTGTACAACATTGAAATGCCATTCTATCCAGAATAACAACATAACAAAAGTTTTCAAAGAGTTTACAGTATACTTTACCTGTGGTACCATGATATACACTGTGTAACATTGGTGATTATACTATTCATTTCAGATCGCTGTATTATTCTTGCTATACGATCATAGCAAGTTACTAGGCTACCGATCCAGAGTTCATTTCAAGCCTAGCTGTTTCATCCTAATGTAATACCACAGATACTCTAGTCAGTACCCAGGATTATATTTAATAATTCCTGCCCATGTCCAGGACGGTTGTGGACACTATCCCTGGTATGAATTTACTGTGCCCCATCCACTCATCCAAGTTCCTTTTGAACAGTGTTATAGAAGTGCTCTGCTTCACATGAATTGGCAGCCTATTCCAAAGATGCGGTACTTGCTGGGAAACAAATCTGTCTCTCTAGCACATCCTGTTCAAGTCGCAGGCCATATTTTGGTCCCTGGAATGGGTAGCTCTAATCCCATTTGATTTATGAATGCACAGCAAATTCATTAGGTTTGGGTCAGAGATTACTCTGTAAACCAGGCATGTCTCCCCTAATCAGTATCAATATAAATTCGCTGTATGATTTTTTTTTTAAATATATAATAAGCAGATGTGTATTTTACCTGCTAAGTTCAGTATATACAATGACAAGTGCCAAATGAAGGCATAAAATGTGTTACTTAAAAACATTGTTTAATATGTTTTAAACTAATACATTGGTACAGAGTATGAGTTTTGTTTTTTGAATGAAAAAATTCTCTTACAAAGGATTTTGTGTACCCATCATTGTAGACAAGAGTTCTAAAGGGAGCAATGGAGACTTACTGCCATATTTGTCAGAAGCAATATTACTTACAGGAAGACCCCCCAAAACCCACAAAATAAGCTTACTGAACTCCCACAGGGCACCTTCCTTGAAAAAAAAAAAAAAAAAGACATTCTTGAAGGTACGGTCAGAAAAAAATCCTTTATGCCAGGTGATTTCAACTATCCATCAATAAACTGGAACAAGTATATGTAAAAAGATTTCAGGACTTAATACATTTTAATTCTCCAGAGATATCATTTAGTCAGCATACTAAGAGGAGGAACATTCTAGACCATGTCCTTACCAACATAGCTCCTACTTACACCTCCCCTTTAGTATCTCCATCTTTGGTTACATCTGGCCACAGACTAGAGACCTTCTCATTTAAAGTCTCAACCACTATGATAGTGAATGATTCTGAATTTCTGGACTTCAGACAGACCGACTTACTCAAATTCTATTTTAAACGTCTGAAATATACCTGTGATACCATTGATCTCCATGCAGCTTCAGCTGCAAAAGACGTGATTCAGTTTGATTCCCACTACAGAAGTAAAAAAAGTGTACAAGTTTGACAGTCCCCAGTAGAGTGAAATATAAAGGGAAATTTCAAACCAAACCATCTTGGTAGTTTACCAGTATAGTCAAATTCAACACCAACAACAGCAAAGCACTGAAGTTCTACAAAAGTCTAAATCTACCCTCATTAAATACTTTAACAAAACCATTAGCAAAGAACTAAAACAGCCATTTAGAAGATCAAAACAAAACATTAACTCAAACTATCTTCTGAAGCCAAATATAGTTATAAATCCTTCTTTAGTTACTTCAGAAAATGAAGACACAGTAACCAGCAATGTTCTGAGCTATTGAAAAAAAATGTCACCACTCATATAGCCATAACCAGTATACTTGAGGACAAATTTAGTGTGAACTTTACCCCAGAGACTGACAACAAAATCTTTAAGGAACAGGATGCCTACATGACAACAAGATCCTTAAGGAGCAAGTCCCTAAATGACAACAAAATCCCTAAGAAGCATGTCCCTAAATGACAACAAAATCCTTAAGAAGTAGGTCCCTAACAGAAAATAAAATCCTTAAAGAACATGTCCCTAACTAACAACAAAATCCTTAAGATATGGGTCTTAACTGTCTCTCAAACGCCACAAAAGACACCTCCATATACCTACACAATAAATCTAGTTGCCTAGTAAATAATGCCAAATGTGTAGAAACCCTTCCTAAACATCTTTACCTTAATCTTAGCCACAGGGTATGTCCCTGAAGTATGAACAATGGCTGTTGTGATGTCTCTACACAAAGAAACCTACTGGTCACCTGGGGAACTCTAGACCTATCAGGCTAACAACCTTAATTTCCTAAACCATGGACAGCACCGTACCTGACTTCACAAACTATAAAAATCAAAGACATTCTAATACTTGGTCATCAAAAGTTTGGTTTTGTAAAGTGCAGATCATGTTTACTTAACATAGTAAACTTCTTTGATAGGGTCAGAATGTTGTTGGACAGTTGTCATTCAGTCCACACTACATATGTGCACACATCATACCCCATGCTAGTATTGTTAATAAGTTAAAGTAGAGCTTTACATGGCAAAAATGTCTATATCAAATTGGGACAACCAGAAGATAAATAGCAGTGTACCTCAGTACTGAATGCTGGAACATTTACTTCTTCAAATTTCAAACCTTAAACCCAAGCTTATGAGTGACTAAATTTGGCAATGATTGTAATCATGGTATTGTCATTCATCTGTCATGTGCATCCAAATCACTAAAGCTAGAGCAAATCTGTGCAAACCAATCACCATCATAATCAACACCCTTTTATCTCATTTTCTACACTGGGTTGGAGTGTTGTAATAACTGTTGCCATTTTTCTCGATTCAATGCTGCACTCCTGCCTTCTTTGACAGCCATGCCTGACTATCACAGATCTTCTGTCATACAATCCATCCAGCTCTTTGCTGGGCATCATTCTTTCTTCTTAACTACTTCCTGTCTGACCCAAATCTTCTTCTCAAGATTGTCTTCTGCTTTTTTCTGTACATGTCCAAATCATTGTAATCTGTTCTTGCTGATCATTTCTGCAATAGGAGCTACTTTGGTTTCTGCTCTTATTTTCTCATTTCTTCATCTGTCCCACAGTGTACATCCTACCACCCTTCTCAGGCACTTCATTTGCATCTCTTCTAGCTTCCTCAACTGCTTTGCTTTACTGCCCTGGCTTCTGTACCATACAATAGTACTGGCACACCAGTGTCTTGTACACCTTACTTTTTAGCTTCTTTGGCATTCTTCTGTCATTCACCACACTTGAGAATTTATGCCATTTGGCTGCAGCCCCTCTGATTCTAGCTTTGACTTCTTTATTCAGACTTCCCTTCCCCTCAACCACGTGACCTAGATACTTGAAACCAAACAGAGAGTGCCAACCAGTGGTGTTCAAAAAATGGACTAAAATTAAATGGTGAAAAGTGCAGTATTATCTTGACTGGTAAACAGCTCTCCTCCACAGTAAACTTCAAACTGACACAGCGGTTAGAGATCTTTGCGTCCTCCTTGATGACTCCCTCTCCTTCAAATGCAACATACCGTCAGTAGGTAGAAAATCCATCAATGTGCCTTAACTGATATCAGAGGGTATATCGTCTAGATCTGAAGAAATTATAATTTCTTTGTACTTAGATGTAATACATCCTTTAACATGTACATATCCAGGACATCACACAGCTAGACTGGTATCCCAGTGGTTCCTAAACAAGACTCTTTGCTACCAACACAGGCTTGAACCCCTATCCTTTTGCTCTGCTATGAACTCCTGCATGGTGACTTATGTCTTGCATTCCATGATATTAGGGACCCAAATTTCCTTGATTTCTTACACCATGGTAAGGCAAACAGCTCTTCAAACATACAAACTAAGAATTACATCCCTGTGAACATATGAATAAAACACACTAAAGGGGATAGCTATATTTCTCAGGGTTTACCTCATCTTTCGAGCAAATTACCCTTATATTTAAAACAGATTGACACCCTCACATCTTGCAAGATGAACGTTGATGATTGTATGGTCATCTGCAAATTCATTCTTTGCCTAACCTGTTTTGTTCTTCTGCAAACAGGGGAAACTTCACATGATTTGGTATCGGTAATGTTCAAATGGTCTCTAGACTTATGCTTTGTAATTCCTATAATCCTATGATACAGACATGTACATTAGATTTGCTGACAACAGCCAATATGTACAGCAATGAGAAAATCCAGTGTTGCAGTCATTTAGCTATGACCTGCATCATAACTTAAGTTTCAAGAGATAATGTCATAGAAAGTATGATTGTGTGAGAAGGCAGGATACGGGGCAAGTAGCCAAGGAAACAGGGCAAGAAACTAGTAGAAGAGAAAACAGGAAAGTACATGAAGCATTGACTGATTTAGTTAGCCATGATGGAAGAAACCAGAGTTGGTTAACAATCAAGAAAACAGTTCTAGAAGAATATATGAATGTGGCAAAAGGAAAGGAATAAGGTAAGATAAAGGGATGGTGTTGGAATAGTGTTCATGATATGACATAGGGGAATGGCTTAGGGATCCTTTGAGTTATTACTGTTGTAGGGCTCTCAAGAGATTTGGGGAAGTCCTGGGTGGGATCTAGAAGATGCTGATGGTAGCCAGCTGTATAGTAATGAAGGGGCATCAGTGGACAGAAGAGAGGAAAGGAAGGTAGTAGGAGAATAGGTAGGTAAAGACATGAATGGGATGGGAAAGAGACGGCAGGATATGGTCAGGGGTATTAAGGAATGTGCAAGCAAGGAGGATAACAGAGAAGAAGCAGAGACAAGAGAAGCAAGAGGGAAAATGGCAGTGAGTACTCAAAGAAGACTGAGAGGACAGCCTTGATGTGGAGATGACTGAACATCAGGAAGAGAGGTAAAGGACCAGTACAGAAAAAGACAGAGGAGAGAAGCAAGAAGGGGAGTTGCTGTCAGGACTCAAGTAAACAGGAAGTGGCAGAGGGAGAGGAATGGAACCTGGATGGGAGGAGACTGAATAGAAGGAACAGAAGAAAGCAACAGGGGCAGGCAGAGGTAATAACTGCTGGAAGGGAGGTAGAGACCATGGTGGACAGCTGAAGAAAGTACTGGAATGTGAGCAGTAATGAAGCAGGTGAGGAAATAAGATGGGACAGTAAGACAAAAAGAAAGCAGAAGGGAGAGTTGAAGGAATAGATGGCTTAAAAGAAAGCATAGTACAAGGATGCTCTATATGGCTAATGTCACATGAATGGGACAAGCAGCACGTAGGCATAAGCTTTGAGATGGGTCTGTATTACGTGATCGAAAATTCAGATGTTCGAACACGTAATGATCGACCTTAATTGAGCGAAACGGCAGAATGTCGAACACGTAAATGGAAATCTCTGTAAGGGGAGATTTCCGTTTACTGCAATGTAGTGCAGTCTCGGAGTTGGTATATTTAAGAAGTGGGGGGTGTGGGGGTGCAGGGGGCTTGCCCCCCGCATAAAGCAGTTTAATGGTTTGTTTGGATTTTTGTTATTTTTTTCCGGCCGTTCGACATTTTGCCTGTTCGCTCTATTGGAGTCGATCATTATGTGTTTGAACATCTGAATTTTCGATCACATAATATAGACCCCTTTGAGACATAGAGGTTGAGCTTCTAGTGAGGAACCTGATCACTAGAAGTATCAGGTAGGCAGGAGATGAAACAGTCTCAGAAAAAGCCCTTAACAAGGTAAATTGAGCACTGACCAACATAGTTGTGAAATGAGGGATTACTAAGATATAGCACTCCATGTGGAAATTAATGACACAACAGAGACAGCAGCTGAAACATTGAAGCGGACCAACCTGGTAATAGCATTGCACATGGATATGGGGTGTAGAGTAGCACTTCGAGAAGTGCTATTTATAGTAAGGACTCTGGCATGAAGAAGGAGAAGATCAGGCAGTTCAAATTCTGGATCAAGCTGTGAATTGGTACTGTGACGGATCTACACAGTCTACTAGTTTTTGTTATGCCTCGAGCCACATATCACTGTGTATGTTTAATTATTGCTAGATTGATTATTGCTAGATCTGACATGCCACTACCTCACTATATGCTGCTAATATAGTAACAATACAATATGCTTAAGAGCAGGCCTTGCTCACTGATTACTGGTATTACTGAACTTTTGTTAACCTATAAGTTGCTTAGCAGCTTAAAAGATGTTTACCAGAATATGGGGATTTCAAGGAGGAACTATATCACAAGTTTGTGAGCTAACTGTTCTTTGAAAAAGGGAAGTAAGGCACAAGACCAGACATTACGAGACTTGTTTACAACTTAGGAAATGATCTGTAATTTTCTAAAATATTCCATCAACTCATGATGATCTTGTAATGTCATATTTTCTACAATATTCCATTAACTCATGATGAGCTTGTGATCAATATGTCATTAGTTGAACCTGTTGACCCTGTTGTTTGTTCAAGACTATAAAAAGCTCAAAGGCTAAAATGGAAATCATCATCATCCGGATTTGATCACAGCACCAGCCTGAACTGAGCTTAGAGCCATTTTGCCAGTGTCGGTCTTGCCTTGACTGAACAGATAGCTGCACTGGATAGGATTGAAGTCTCCCTATCAGTGGCAAAGATGATTTTGTTTATGCATATGCTTGTAAGTACATGATTTATTAGTTTTTCTGTTTATCTAGTAAATTGTTGTTCAATAAATTGTTAAGTTTGAGCCTAGGTGTCTTGTGTCATTTCTAATTCTGTATTAACCTCAGACTTTAAAGTAATGGACTAATACATTTGGCGCAGCGAGCAGGGTCTGAGGTTTGCAGTGGAACTGTCACAACAACCAATGTTTTTTTTTCCTTTTAAGCATGTAGGCATAGGCAAGAAGGATGTTGGGTCAAGCACCCAAAATAAGGTCATCATTGGTACTATAATGCCAGCACTGTTTGGGAAATGGGATCCTCTTGCTAAGGCATTAAGTCATGTTTTGCCCCCTCCTTCCCCAAAACATTTGCAAGAAAGGCCTAAGGCAGACCCCGATAGTCTAGCTAAAGCTTTATCGGAACTAAAGTTGGATGATAAGGGGAAAAAGGTAAAGGAAGGGGTGGGAGCAGCCGGATGGCTGTTCTTTGAGGCAATTCAGGAATTAGACAGAGATGTAGAGAAACTAAAAGAAAAAGTTTTAGAGTTAGAAGAGCAATGTGAAGAACATGCTCATACACACAGAATGGATAGAGATGCCTTAAAAAAGGCAGAGCACTTGTCAAAGCAGGAGAGGAAGCTGAACACTGGAAATCTAATTCAGTGACTTTAGCTACTCGAATAATTCAACAGCATAGGCAGAGGAATGGAAGAAGACATCACCCGCCCCCAAGACCTCGGGTTCGTGCTTTGCTGTGTAAGGCAGAGTTTGACCCTGGGAAGTGGGAAGGTGGTCTCCCCTCAACTGATGAGGGTGATAGTGATTTTGAAATAGTAAATTCCACATCAGTGGAAGCTCGCCCAGTTATTGATAAAAAGGGACAGTATACTGGGGGAGGTGCCACAACAATGGGTTGAGGTGCGGAGTTATACTCAAGCTGAATTATTGAATATAATCCAAATCTATAAGCAAAAGCCAGGGGAAACTGTTTTAGCATGGTTTCTTCAGGTATGGGATACAGGGGGACAAGCAGTGACTCTAAACGCCGAGGAAATGCACCAATGTGCATGCTTGGCATTTCACCCACGGTTAAAACAGTTAGTAAATAATATTAATCATGATGATTCCCCAGGTGGGTACACTGGTGGCATGGTTAGCCACGGCTTTCCAAGCTACTTGGCCTGATGCTACAGCAGTAGCTTATGAACATAAGCCTTGGAAAACGATAGCAGAGGCAATACAGCAGTTAAGAGAAATGGCTATGTTGACTGCCATTTATTCCCTGGAATTAAAGAATGGGGCAGTAGTGCTTCCAAAGGGACCAGATGCACAAATAATGACCAGCAATATGAGGAGTAAGTTGATGAAAAATGCACCGCAGTGGTGGAAGGGGCAGCTAATGGCTGCCTTAGCGGGCTGCATGGGTCAGCAGATATGGGATGTAATAGTCACTCTAAATCAAATGGCAGAATTGGTGGAAGAGAGAGAGCAGAGAAGAGCTAGGAAAGCAAATGCGGAGAAGTCAAAAGATAAATCTGGTGAAAAAGTTACAAGAAAGCAAATGTTTTTGGATCTATTAAGGTGGGGGGTAGAAGTTGCAGAAATAGATGGGATAGCTACTGAGGAATTATATAAATAATGGAAGCAAAAACAAAAAGAGAAAGGCTCAGGCTCTGCAGGCAAAAAGCAAACCCCTACGAAAAGTCCAACCAGAAGTACTACTGAAGGTAAGGTAGGGTGGAATCAATTATATCCTGACATCCCTACTGATGAGGAGCTAGCACAGTGGCAAAAAGGGGAATTTAGTGATGAGAGAGATTGGGGAGAAAAGGAATGGAGAACCCCGGTTGAAAAAATAGAGACACATTGACTAGTAGGCAGGTCCCCAGTAGCTAGGGGTACAGTAAGAGCAATTACACCTGGGGACTGATGCCCTTACATACCCCTTACCATTTTTTGGAGGGGAGGGCCACAACATGTGATGGCTTTGGTAGACACAGGATCAGAAATAACCATTTTTGCAGGCAACCCCTGTAAATTTCATGGACAATATGTAGAGATTGATAGTTATAGAGGGGCAAAAACACTAGGTACCAAAACCATGGTTAAGATAGCTTTTGGGGATGGTATTCCTATTTTCATTGAAGCAGTAATAGCTCCAGTACCTGAGCACATTTTAGGAATAGATGTGTTAAAGGGTAGAACTTTGGAAACCACTGTAGGGCCATTTAGGTTTGGAGTGCGGAATTGTTCAGTCTAAGGCTGTAGTCCGAGGCAATGCTAAGTGGTACTGCTTTATATTCCCACACCTAAAACAATAGTAAACATCAAACAATATCGTATCCCAGGTGGGCACGCTGAGATCACTGAGATGATCCAAAAACTGCTTCGGGTTGGCATACTTGAGCCAACAGAGAGTCCATTCAACAGTCCAGTATGGCCAGTAAAGAAACCTGATGGATCATGGCGAATGACTGTAGATTATCAAGGTCTGAACAAGGTGGCCCCACCCTTAGCGGCAGCTGTTCCAGACATTGCTATGATCGTGGAAAGATTGTCTTCATCTGCTGGACCATATCATGCAGTTTTGGACTTAGCAAATGCCTTCTTCTCCATTCTGATAGCAGAAGAAAGCAGAGCCCAATTTGCTTTTACCTGGGAGGGGAGGCAGTATACCTTCCAAGTGTTACCACAGGGATATCTGCCCAGCCCTACCCTCTGTCATGGACTAGTGGCTAGAGACCTAGTCAAGTTACAGCTGGACAAAATGACTATTTTCCATTACATTGATGACATAATGATTACTGGAGAAAAATCTGATGTGGATATCGCACTAAAAACTTTAATTCAGCACCTTCAGAACAGAGGGTGGGCTATAAATGGGAATAAAACACAACAAGGGACATCAGTAAAATTCCTTGGTATGATTTGGAATGGAGCGAAAAGGGAAATTCCTGCAGCAGCACTAGAGAGTATTCAGAAAATTGCAGTCCCAAAAACAAAACAGCAGGCACAGGCCTTCTTGGGAGCAATGGGCTTTTGGAGAGCATTTGTACCTCACCTCGGACTGATTTTGTGACCCATTCACTATGCAATAAGGAAAAAATGTGACTTTCAGTGGGGTCCCAAGCAGCAAACAGCTTTTGAAGAAGCAAAAAAGGCCCTACAGCAGAGTGTGGGGCTGGGCCCAGTTGATCCACAGCAACCTTTTATCCTTGAAGTAACAGTTGCCAATAATGTTATGTCTTGGGGGGCGGAAGGATGACACTGGGAAAAAGAGACCCTTGGGATTTTGGTCCAAATCCCTGACTGGAGCACAGGTGAGATATAGCCCCCTTGAGCAGCATGTGCTAGCAGTGTACACAGCATTGATTCATGTGGAAGGAATAACTAAACAACAAACAGTGACAGTTAAGATAGACTACCCAATTCAGGGATGGTTACGAGATAATAATTTGATGAAAACTCTAATAGCACAATCTGTACAGAAGTGGAAGTGGTATTTACAGGAAAGAGCCAACATTGTGCCTGGAGTATCTCAAGTACAACGACAGTTGGCTGGACTGGTAATTTTGAATGATGCTGATGCGATAGAACAACAGCGACACAAGCTTCCAAAATCTCCAATTACTGAAGCATTACCATTTGATAATTTAGATGCAGAAAAATAGAAACATGCATGGTTTACTGATGGTTCTGCCAAAATTGGATCAAATGGTAGGACCTGGACTGTGGTGGCTTATTGCCCACAAACAGAAACTGTGTTATTTGGCGAGGGTACTGCCGGATCAAATAATCAGGCAGAATTACAAGCTGTTGCCCTGGTCATCGATAGTTTATCACCTGGAGATGAAGTGTACATCGATACTGACAGCTGGGCAGTTTTTAAGGCACTGACAACCTGGTTACCTGCTTGATAACAACAAAATTGGAAGATCCATGGCAGACCTCTATGGGGAGGTTCAGAAGACTGGCAATGGATTTGGGAAAAAGCTCAACAATGCAAAATCAGTGTTGGACATGTAGATGCCCCTGCATCGCTTGTCACAAATGAAAGGAGGCATAACCAGCAGGTAGATAAGATGGCTGCGGTACGTGTTTCTGAAGAGAAAGCCAAAAGTGCTAGCATGGCAAGATGGGCCCATGATCAGAGTGGGCTCTTGGGAAGAGATGCAACAATAGAATGGGCATGAAGGCATGGTATGCAGTTGAATAAGAAAATAACTACAGATGTTATAAAGCAGTGTGAAATCTGTCAAAGAAATAAACAAAAGCAACTGCAAGCAGAAGCATGTGGACACATTCACCGAGGCAGTCGTCCAGCACAAATCTGGAAAATAGACTTTATTGGTCCTTTACCACTGGATCAAAATCAGCAATATTGCCTAATGATGGTGGACACTTATTCAGGATTACTAATGATGTCCCCATGCAAAAAGGCAAACCAGCAAGCAGTGTTAAAAGGATTGAATAAATTATTTATGACATAAGGGATTCCCAGTGAAATCCAAAGTGACCAAGGCAGCCACTTTACCGGAGCAGAGGTTCAAGAATGGCAAATGAAAATGGAGTTCGATGGGTGCTGCATATCCCATATCATCCTCAAGCTGCTGGTTTGATTGAAAGGTATAATGGGCTCCTTAAAGAACAAATCCGAAAGAATACAAATAATGGAACGTTACAAGGCTGGGCAAAGGTACTAGAATTAGCTGTGAGCCAGCTGAATAATAGGCCTCGAAAGCATCAAGGAACCCCTTTGCAAATGCATATGAATGACATTCAGTCCAACTGTTGTATTTTAAAACTAGAAAAGCTGAACCCAAATGCCATATACCCTCTTTTGACAAATACTGATCAAACTCGGTTCTGGCTATGTGCATTGACAGAACAAAGAGTGCCAGCACAAAATATAGCATTAGTTGAGACAGGTTGGAAACTCTTTCTCCCAGAAAATTGGCACTGGGGGAAAAAAGGCCTATTAGGAGAAAGTTGCGAGGATTTTACATTATGGGAGCCAGAAAGTACAGTTTTGTACCTACCATAAATGTAGATGTTCGAGTGCTAATACAGCTGCAGTCATAACAGATGGGTTCACTGCCATCAGGCGGGTCCTCGGTCGGCCGAATTCCAAAGTCTAGGTCCAGCGCCGGTTGTCGTCACTTCTTCCCTGACGTCAGTGTGACAGGGGTATAAAGGAACCAGCTGACGCCATTTTCTTCAGTTTTTCTTGCCCCAGATGTCAGGTGCCCCCAGAAGGAAGGCAATACATAAATTTGTGTAATAATGCAGTGCAATATAGTAAAAATACAGTAGTTGCAAGCAAATACATCATAAATGAATACCCCAATCAGGTTGTATGAGGATGTGTTAGCCTATAGGCCTGTCCCAAGAGGGGAAGGAGGGAGGAAAACCTGGACTGCAGCTGTATTAGCACTCGAACATCTACATTTATGGTAGGTACAAAACTGTACTATGTTCATCGTGCATACAGCTGCAGTCATAACAGATGGGTAGAATCCCAAAGCTAAGAAAGGGGTGGTAGGCACTAGGTGGAACTAGGAGGAGCCAAAATGCCCTGCAAGACTGCAGTGGCAAAGCCTGCTCTAGATTTGGAGTATAATGGTAGGTTGTAGTGCTTGGAGAAGGTATGCACAGAACTCCAAGTGGCTGCTTCCAAAATATCCTTGGTAGGAACTCCTCTGAGGAAAGCTGCAGAGGTGGCTGTGGCCCTGGTGGAATGAGTTCTAATGCCTGTAGGTACAGTTTTGCCATGAAAGGAATAGCAAAAGTGTATACAGTGGGCTACCCATTTTGAGATTGTCTGTTTGGAAATTGGCTTTCCTTGAGCTCCTACAGCATAGGACACAAAGAGCTGTTCTGATTTTCTGAAAGGCTCTGTTCTGTCCAAATAATAACGCAGTTGTCTGTGGATGTCCAAGGAATGTAGTAATCTCTCTCTTTTGTTTTGAGGATTAGGATAAAAAGTAGGTAAATGTATGGCCTGATTTAAAGCTACCCTGGATACCACTTTAGGCATAAAGGACAGGTTGGTTCGTAAGGAAACTCTGTTCTGATGGAAGATGATAAAAGGCTGGACAGCCATAAGAGCCTGTAGTTCTGAAACTCTACGAGCTGAGGTGATAGCCAGAAGGAAAGCTGTTTTCCAGGACAAATATTGCAAATCTGATGAGGCAGCTGGCTCAAAGGGAGGCAAGGTCAGTTTTTCCAGAATGAAATTAAGATCCCAAGCAGGTATTGGTTGTTTTCTTGGAGGTCTTAGATTCTTAGCTCCTCTGAGGAACTGTCTTAAGAGAGGGTGAGAGAATAAAGGTGGATCAGTGTTGTATTCTGCATAAATGGCTGAGGCATGGATTTTGATGGAGGAGAATGAAAGTCCACTGCTTAGCAGCTCAGCCAAATATTGTAGTATTTGAGGTAAATTCAGTTTTCCAGGATCCTGGCCCTTTTTCTCATTCCAGACACAAAACCGTTTCCATTTTGCAGAGTAAGCTTTTCTAGTTGATGGCCTTCTGGCCTCCAAAATGACATCCTGCACCTCCTTGGAGAGTAGGGCCTGTTGTGATGCTAAGAAATCTTCCATGTGGCTAGATTGAGTGTTTTCAGCTGGCTGTGAAGAGTTTTGAAGCTGTGCTGAGTCAGAAGAAGAGGCATTAGAGGCAGGGTCCATGGTGGGGAATGCGTCAGGCTCCTCAGGAGTGGGTACCAATGTTGCCTTGGCCAGTCCGGAGCAATGAGAATCATCTTTGGTCTGTCTGCTCTGGTTTTCAATAAAACTTTGGGCAGCAGACGAAGAGGTGGGAAGGCATAAACTGTCATTGATGTCCAACTGAAAGAGAGAGCGTCCACTCTCCAGGCCTTTGGATGTAAAATCCTTGAGGAGAATTTTGTCAATTGGTGATTTTTGTGGGAGGCAAAGAGATCTATGTCTGGCCTTCCCCATTCTTGGATTATTTCTGTAAAAACTTTTGGATGCAATTTCCATTCGTGTGGATCTGTCATATTCCTGCTTAGGTTGTCTGCCAGCGTGTTTTCCTTGCCTGGCAAGTACTGTGCTTGTAGTTCCATTTGTAAGTCCATGGCCATGTTCCAAAGTGACATGACCAGTCTGCATAGGGGTAAGAATGTGTTCCTCCCTGTTTGTTTATGTACCACATAACTGTGGTGTTGTCCGTTCTTATCAATAGTTGACCTGGTTGTAGAAGGTCCTTGAAAGCTATAATAGTATTTATTAGTGCTAGCATTTCCTTTTGATTGATGTGAAGGTGCTTTTCTTTTTGGCACCATTTGCCCTGAATGCACCGATCTGTCATGTGCACCCCCCCAGGCGTAATCCGAGGCGTCTGTTGTGATGACTTGATTTGCTTGTGGCTTGCTGAATGGAAGACCTGTGTTTATTTGACATGTTTGAGCCCACCACAGAAATTACTTTTGCAGACATGGAATTAGTGGTATTATTGTTTCCAAACTGTGGCTGTGTTGAGACCATATGTTTTTCAGGTACCAATGTAGTTTCCTCATATGCAGCTTTGCACATGGGATTAGTAAGATGCAAGATGCCATAAATCTCAGAGCCTGCAGGATTTTCCTTGCAGTCAGCCTGGTGCAATTTGCTAGTGCTCTGAAGTATTGAATTAGTTGCCCCTGCTTCTCTGGTGTGAGGTAGGCCATCTGGGTGTTTGTGTCCAAATTGGCACCCAGGAAAATTATCTTCCGAGAGGGTATTAGCCTTGATTTCTTTTTGTTGACTGTGTATCCCAGAGAGTTCAACAACATTATTACATAAGCCAGATGTTTCAGAAGAATGTGCTTGCTGTCCGCTTGGATCAGACAGTCATCCAAATAGGGGTATATTTTTATCCCTTGAAGTCTGCAGTAGGCAATTACTGATGCCAGGCATTTCGTGAATACTCTGGGTGCAGTAGATAAGCCAAAGGGCAATGCAGAGAATTGATAATGGGTTGAACCTGCAAGAAATCTGAGGTATCTTCTGCAATTTTGTCTGATTGGGACATGCAGGTATGCCTCCTTGAGGTCCAATGTTACCAGCCAAGACTCCTTGCCCAGCATGGGAAGAAGTTACTGTAGAGTGAGCATCTTGAATTTTGCACGAGTAGAAATGTGTTTAGGATGGATAGGTCCAAAATAGGTCTCCAATCTTTTCCCTTCCTTGGTACCAGAAATAGCCTGGAATAAAAACCTTGACCTTGTTCGTGCGTAGGTACCTCTTGAATAGCTTTCATGTTTATGAGATCTGTAATTTGCCTTTGTGCCTCTGCCCTTTGATTGTGTGGCAGGTTTGGCATGCCTCTCATTTTTGGAAGGGTGTGAAAATGGAATTTGTAGCCTCTGTTTATAATGTCCAGGATCCATTTGTCCTTTGTGACAATATGCCAATTTTTTGAAAATAATGCCACTTTCCTCCTAAGGGGGCTGCCATTTAAGACTTGCTTGGTATGCAAAGGGGAAAGTCATTGGGTTTGCTTTCTGAAAGATTGCGAGTTATCCTCACCACCTCTTTGTGTAGGAGCTTGCCATTGTCTGCCTCTAAACGATCCTTGGGATTGTCCTCTGCCCCTCGGGCGCCTGTATCTGCCTCTTTGGGGTCTGTCCGTGGCAGGAAAGGACCAGTTTTTTGAAGGCCAATTTCTACTAAAACATGGGGGTTGTACCTGTAGAAAATCTTTCACAGTTTGCATTGATTTAGCCTTTTCCTCCATTTTCCTTAATACCTCCTCAGCATTAGCACCAAATAGTACAACAAAATACTGCAGACAGCACGTCGATATCCAATAAACTCCTCCAAGACAATCAAAAGTACTTTATTTCAAAATGAACAACACAATAAGGTAGATAAAAGCAAATCAATCAAGCGCTTTCGCCTGTGTATATAACAGGTTTTTTCAAGATGTAACAGCAGGTTATTTGATTCCCTTTAAATAGGATGGTTAATTAACAAATTAGCATAATTAATTGATTTTAATTAAGATGAATTCATTGGAAATTAAACTAAAACCTTTGTGGGTGTAATAGTGACAATGTCATCCAACAAACTTGGATATATACAAACATTTAAATCACTAATTTACTGTAATAAATCCTAAACAACCATAAATGTAAAATTTCATTCCTAAAAATTATTATTTATCCTAAAATCCACAATATGTGCATAAAATGCCATAAGAAAATAGTTAAAATAGAACTGTACACAATACATATGTTAAAACATCAAGCCATAAAATCAATAATAATTATGTGGGTAAACATTGCTAATCTTTGAAATATTTAAAATCTTTAAAATGTTGTTCCATGCACTATGTGTGGATAGATAAATTGATACAAAGTCTTGATGTCAAATACCTGATAATATGTCATATGAACAAATAAATAAATTAATAGATGTACAACCATAAATATTAAATGTATGAATATATAAATATAATAAAATGTGTATTAATAATAAAATCTTGCACGTGTCCCTCTGTACTGGTCATTATATCAATTAAGACAATGCATACACATTGTATGTTAGAAAACAGTACATGTACTCCCTAGAACCTAGGTCCATGATTTTCATAAAATGTGAGATTTAACTATCTTAATGAAGTCTTGTAACAAGCTTTGAAATGTAAAATAGTTCTAGAGCTTTGCACGTCTCAATTTTAATAGACTACTAATACTTATGGCATCATTTAAACCAGGTGGTTTGGTTGCGTTTAGCTTAAGTTGCCAAGTTGCCAAATAGTGCATCCTTTTGAAGAGGGGCGTCTAGTAATTTAGCTTTGACATGATCAGGCAAGGCTTGTTCCTTGAGCCAGGCATGCCTACGTATGACTGATCCTGTAACAGCAGCTCTACATGAGGCCTCTAGAGCATCAAAACCACATTGTAAGGTATGCTTACCCACTTGTTCTGCACTATGCATCAAATCCTGCAACTCCTTCAAGTCTGGTTGTTCAGGTTGTGACATTTTACTTTTCAATTGTGATAACAAAAACTGTTGGTGTTTTAGCATATGGAACTGACAGTTTAAGGACCTCATGGTTAAGGTAGCCGAGGTATTTACCTTTTTTCCCCACCTTTCTAAGGATCTGGAATCTCTCTCAGAAGGTAATGGATTTTTAGCAGTGGAGGCCTTAACTCCCTTGGGGCCCTGTGAGATGGTTTCTGGGTCAGCAGCATGGCTTTTGTATAGAAATTGGTGTGAGTCAGGAACCCTGTAGTACCTGTCAGGCTTAACTGGAGCTGGAGGTAGAGAGTCTGGGTTAAGGCAGGCCTCCGAGTAAACATCATCTAAGATGTCCAAGACAGGAGGTATAGCCAGAGGCCTGTGCTGAGGTAGCAAGAGAAATTCCCTAAGCCTTTTCTTGGAATCTGAATAATCTTGGCCTTCCCAGTGGAAGTGTTCCCTTAAGGTATGCAAAGTTTCCCCAAATGAGTAATCCTCAGAGGGGGATACAGAAGGGATGGACTCCTCCGCATCAGAGTCTTCAAAAGGGGAGTAAGAATGTTCCTGATCATCAGAGTGCTCTGAAATAATGGAGCCCTGATCAGAGGAGGGGAACCTTCCTCCACTCTGGGCCTTTTGTCCGGTGGGGGCTGAGAACCTCTGATAAGAGTAATTAAATCCTCAGCCATTTTAAGCATCTGTTTCTTAGGCATGGGGCCTGGAGATGGGCCCTGTGTAGCTTGTCTCTTAGAGTGCATGGTTGCTTTAGACTTAGTGAAAGCCTTGATGGAGAAAGAAGAGGAAGGTCTGAAGACACCTTGAGTGGAGGTGGACCTGTCCACATTCTGAGTTTCAATGCCAAGAGTGGCTTCGGTATCTGTAGTCGGGGTGTGGGTCGAGGAGCCTGCAACCTCGGGCACAGGAGACACCGCCAAAGAAGTGTCGTCGGTAGTCAGGGGCTGCATAGGTGCCTCACTGAGAACCAGACCACGTGTAGTCAGCTTTGCATGGTGTCGGTAGAGGCCGCGGACTTTGTGTGTCGGTCCTTATCTTTGCGTTTTTTAGACAAAACTGGAGTCGGAGTATCCGACGACATAATATAGTTAAATGCTTTCCTAAAATAATGCTGGGCGAACTCCGCCCAATGCTTAATAGTGCGTTTGTTGAATGTAGCACAAAAGCGACAGACCGAGACGTCGTGGTCTGGGCCTAAACAAGGTATACAGAGGGAATGGAAATCCTTATGTGGTATTTGCTTCCCACAAGAAATACAATTATTAACTTTGTCTGACATCGGTCTGAGGCAAGAAAAGTTTCCCCAATGGGGTACTTAGCTTTCAAGAAGACTTTGGTTTCCAAATTTTCATAATCTCAGGAGCTGGCCGACCGGCACTTGCAAACTGCTTCTGCTTCGGGCACTGCGCGGCAAGAAAGACTGAAGAAAATGGCGTCGGCTGGTTCCTTTATACCCCTGTCACACTGACGTCAGGGAAGAAGCGACGACAACTGACGCCGGACCTAGACTTTGGAATTCGGCCGACCGAGGACCCGCCTGACGGCAGAGAACCCATCTGTTATGACTGCAGCTGCATGCACGATGAACATCGAGAAGTGATAGTAAAGGCTATCAATTTAGATAACAAGACACAGATGATTCAAAATGGACAACCTTTAGTAGAAATTTGTATGCATCAACATGCTGTTATTTTACTACAAGACTGTGATACTAAACCAAGCAAATGGCTGGGAATGAAAGTTACAGTGACCACACCCAATCAGCCAAATGAACATGGGACTGTAATTTGTGATGGACCTGGTGATACTGTTTTAGTATTACTTGATTCTGCTAAACAACCATTATACTTTCCTCTCCATAGATTATTGCCACTGTTTGGGAAGGCGCCAACCTTTTCTGATGACAACACTTAGATGGACCATATGACTGTCTTGATCCTATCCCTCTATTCGAAGAGGAAGATGTTGCAAATTTAATGGCGGACTGTGACTTTTATTGGAAATTGGGAGATCATCTATATGCGGTGACACCTAAACCTGCCTTAACTTGGAACATCACTCAGACAGAGAACATTACAACTGTATGTAGACTGAACTGTGATAGACATCCTGAAAAATGTGTTTCCAACCCTTTTGGAGGTTTATACCAAAGGCTAAATGAGTTGGGATTTCCATTAGCCAAGTCTCCATTAGATTCCTCCTGCATAGCTGAATTTCAAAAGGAAAATGACACCGCGGAAACCCTATCTCTGAGTTTCCAGATATATGCCATGGACAGTAGTTCAACTGTATTTGATGGTTTGGGACATGTGGTAAGGTATACAAGAGGATGTAAAACTGTAAGTAGTGCTAGAGTTATACAACATATTAAAATGATAGTTAACATGTCAGCAGTTGATATTACTACCAGGTATCCACATTGTAAAATTGTACAATTATGCCCAGTTAATTCTTTGCATATCAAATACAGACATTACAAATATAAAAGGAGTAAATGTGATGTTACAGGTATTCTTGGTACTGCACTAAGTGCAGTCAGAACAAGAACTGGATTCCTAAACAGTGTAGACATAGATACCCTACCAAGACACAGATGATTCAAAAAGGACAACCTTTAGTAGAAATTTGTATGCATCAAGATGCTGTTATTTTACTACAAGACTGTGATACTAAACCAAGCAAATGGCTGGGAATGAAAGTTATAGTGACCACACCCAATCAGCCAAATGAACATGGGACTGTAATTTGTGATGGACCTGGTGATACTGTTTTAGTATTACTTGATTCTGATAAACAACCGTTAATACTTTCCTCTCCATAGATTATTGCCACTGTTTGGGAAGGCGCCAACCTTTTCCAACGACAACACTTAGATGGACCATATGACTGTCTTGATCCTATCCCTCTATTAGAAGAGGAAGATGTTGCAAATTTAATGGCGGACTGTGACTTTTATTGGAAATTGGGAGATCATCTATATGCGGTGACACCTAAACCTGCCTTAACTTGGAACATCACTCAGACGGAGAACATTACAACTGTATGCAGACTGAACTGTGATAGACATCCTGAAAAATGTGTTTCCAATCCTTTTGGAGGTTTATACCAAAGGCTAAATGAGTCGGGATTTCCATTAGCCAAGTCTCCATTAGATTCCTCCTGCATAGCTGAATTTCAAAGGGAAAATGACACCGTGGAAACCCTATCTCCGAGTTTGCAAATATATGCCATGGACAGTACTTCAACTGTATTTGATGGTTTGGGACATGTGGTAAGGTATACAAGAGGATGTAAAACTGTAAGTAGTGCTAGAGTTATACAACGTATTAAAATGATAGTTAACATGTCAGCAGTTGATATTACTACCAGGTATCCACATTGTAAAATTGTACAATTGTGGTCGGTTAATTCTTTGCATATCAAATACAGACATTACAAATATAAAGGGAGTAAACGTGATGTTACAGGTATTCTCGGTACTGCACTAGGTGCAGTTGGAACAGGAACTGGATTCCTAAACAGTGTAGATATAGATACCCTACGTAGCAAATTGAACTGTTTGGGCACTGAGCTAAATATGGCCTTTAAGCTACTAGCAGACCATGATCCCAAGCTGGGAGAAAGAACTGTAGACAGTATTTTAACTCAAACTGT